>NW_023339740.1:10516724-10527581 GCF_004916995.1 Morone saxatilis | reverse complement strand
ACGGGGGGGGGACATGTCCCCCCAATTCTGAAAAAAACAATGAAATTGGTCCCCCCCAAATAAAAAAATTACCCTAAAATTATCAAAATTGAAACAAAAATGTGTTTTCAGAACTTCACATTCTTCCACATTTTAGATTCACATCTAAAAAGAAAATTATTTGAAAAATGGTGGAACAAATAATTTTTTGTTGGGTCAAACTTGTGTTGTGTTTATTGTGCTCTTAGAAAACTGTGGTTTTTTAGAAACTGTTTTTAAACCAGCATAACTGGCAGATTGTAAAAACTTGATCAGTTAGTTTACACAAACTTGGTTAGGGCCTTCATGACATCGGATCTGCACCCCTGAACACAATAAATTAAAGTCTCAAAGAAAATATAATTCTTTACATCCACATTACAACAAGTTTGATCTGCTTTGTGCTGTTGAAACCCTCAATAAAGATCATGTAAATCCTTAAGTCTTAGCTTTATTGAATTATTGATATGATGCTAAATTGACAAGAAGGTTGTTCTGTATCAAAGTGTCTACTGTACTCTATATGTACTCTTTTCCTGATTTTACTGTATTGTATTTTAATTTTTGAATCTGACCACCATGTGAAGCCAATAGCTACATAAGCATAGACACACACACACACACACACACACACAAATTTACTCTTAATTTAAGCAGTGCTGCCCATTATCACATGTCCTTTCTTAGACTGAACTCTCACTGTCTCTTGCAGTTTCCTCATCCTGCTTGTGGCTAAATCCACTCTCTGCCAACCATTATCACCAGATCCATGAAGATAAACCATTCGGGGATAAGCCAACTAGTAAAAGACGGTCAGCTGACCTGAGACCGTCTTTTATTTCATGTGACCCAGGCTGGTCCTGGTCCTATAAGGGACTCAATAGGTGTGCTGTTGTTCAGTTTAAATTGTTTACCTAAGGGGAAAATGATGGCCTGAACCTAAAAATTGCTATCAACAACACTCAATCTAATTTCAACAACAGTATGTCTTTTCCCCTGTGCTCTTGGCTGAACTTAACAGTCCATCCCCCAGTCACGGGGTTGACTGTGGCCTGAATAATTTGAGATGCGTACAAGCAAATTGAATTTCATAGCAGTTCTTCCATTTTGAACAGCACATGCTTGAGACAGAGCTTCTTCTATTTGCAGATGTAGAGAGCGCCTGGTAACTGTTGCTACCCAAGTTACATCTTTCAATTTAGCTAATAATATAGAGCTATTATCAACACATCATTACTCATATTAACCATGTCAACATAGGTGTCTGAATCACAGCTTTAACATTATGGCTCATTCTTGTTTTTATAAACAATCTAAAATTATACTTGTAGGAGCAGATAGCTTAAAGTAATTTCCATCCAATTTTTAAGAAAAACTCAAATGTTACACATGAACGACAGAGCAGTTGTAAACTTTCCACTCATGGCTCTAAAGTTTAATGCTGTATTTTAATGTTAGGATATATATATATATATATATATATGCCTGATAGCTGATTATGACATTTTATATAAAAATTGAAAGTTATATGGAAATGTTTACATTAACATTAGCTGTCATGTTAAGCAGATAACATTAATTTAGCATAAAATATCTAATACAGTAAATCTACTTAGTGGTTACTGTGAGGAACAGGGCTGGTGAGGTTGGCAGCAATGTTTGTTTCAAAATAAACAGACGTCAATAGAGCTCTCCCTTCTTATCTCTTCTCCTCACACTGTTTCTACACTGTCTCTGTCGTCATAAGGGCAGTGCCAATGCTGCGTAGCATGTGAGTATTTGGATCTTTTTGTGGGTGTGTCAGCCTGCTTGTCTGTGTACATGATGAGGTACAGTCATTAGAGCCCTGAGTAAAAACATCCTCACCTTACAGCACAATGAGAGTATGAGCGAGATGCTGTGGAAAAGTCATCCTCACTCATTTTTTTACAGAATGCCCAAGAGCTTTTTAAAAACTGAAAGCCAGAGAAGTGAAGAAGGGAAAAGACACATATGGCATACATGGGTAGGACTCCAAGGTGGAGTTTTGTGGCCAGTAGGGCTCACTCCTCTTCCAGTCACAGGAAGCCAGTAGGAATGAGAGGAATGCAGTCAGGCAATACGGTGATGGAGGGAGCAGCAGTTGCAAGGCAGATTGCCAAAAAGGGTGAAAAAAAAGGAGGGAGTTGGGGAAAAGATAGGGAGAGTGAGAAAGTGATTACAGAGTGAAATAGCCTGGGATGCGAATGATTTAGATGCACAATCAGGCAAAAGCCAACATTGGGATTGCCTCCAGAGGCACGCAGTCATGCTCACATAACAAAACAAATGGCCAGCGGTGGCTTTTGTTGTTGCATGTGGTGCGAGTGTAACTGTTCTCTCTGATATTGACAGTTTGATGTGGATAATGTGCTTGATATTGGAGTAGTCACTGACGGAAATGCCACAGAACATTAGTGTGACCCATGGAATGTGTGGAGTTATCAGCCGAACAGATTTCCTGGTAACGGGTGGAGGCTGGGGGTCCGCAAACAAGAATTTGTTTTTTACTATGCAGGGGGTCATCCTACCTTACACACGCACATGCAGAGGCATGCACTGACATGTAGACAGCACACTCAGACACAGCTTTTCTTTCTTTTTTGCTCATCTATTTCAGTTTGACAGTTGAACTGCCATTTTACTACTGTGTCAGGTGTACTTTTTATGTTTGTTGTCAAGTCAAGTCAAAGGCACAAGAGGGCTTTACAATATGTACAACATATCAAATCATCTATCCTTAAACCCTTGTTTCAGATGAAGAAAACACCACAAAAAACATTTTACGAAGAGAAAAAATCCTCAGGAAGAGCAATAGAAGAGAGATTCCTCTTCCAGGTCTGACAGACATGAAATTGGTGTAATTAATACATACAAAGTAGACAGAATTTGTATTAGTAGTAAACTGATACCCATCTCAGTTTCTAAAGACCTTTTTTTTTAGCTCATTGTTTTGCTTATACTGCAATACTGTTTTGGTTGATTCTCACTGCTCTCATCAACCCTGTTTCCAGCAGCAGCAGACAGCTTGTTTTTTTTATTCATTTATTTATTTTTAGCAAAAAGGCTCTGATAAAAACATTGTTTTGCAGCAGTCAGACAAAGTTACAGTAGCGATTAGACAGTAAACATAGTGGAGAATTTAGCAGCTAATTTAGCAACTAGAGTTAGTGGAGACCAAAGCATGTTTACCACAATATACAGAAGAAAGAAAAGAAATCCAATCAAACTAAGAATCTAAAGATCATTGCTTTGTTGTATACACTGAAGAAAAAAGTTCCATTACGTATGTAAAACAGTGGTTGTGGTAATGCAATGTTTTTTTGAGTTTTCCCACACTTAGCCTATTATAATAAAGACCAATGCAAATGTTCAGGTACGCCCAGCTAAGCTCTTGCTAGCAGTTGTGTGGTAACTTTGAACCAAGAAGGCGCTGGAGGCTGCTTGCAGCAGCGGGTAGCCTCTAAAGCCTTTCCATTCCCAACAGCAAAGCAAAGTGAACCCACAGAGAGGATAGACAGCCAGCGCTCGCCTAGTTTCTCTGGAAACTGACTGTGATGCTGGAAAGTGTTGCTTTACGACGCCTTCACACTCCTGTGTGTGCATGTGTTGAAAAAGGTCAAAACAGAGTTCAGAACAGTGTGTACCCCTTTGAAAACGTTTGTGACGTGCCTTTTGAAGTATGTTGTACCAAAAAAACTGCCAAGAGGTGTTTTCACTGAGGGTCTTGTGAACTTAATGCTCATTTTGAAAAAATCTTATGAATCTGTCGAATATTGTAAGACAAATTAAGAACTTTTAATGGGTTAAACATATATATAGTAGAATATCAGAGAAGCAAAACATATTCAAAAGTCTTTTGTGCCATTTAACTCATGGCCTGAAACAGAGAGGAATGTGAAAAAGGCAACAACTTATCATCAACATTTACTTTATATTTCCTACTACACGTGGTTTCCATCTCTGTACAGTACTTTCTGAAACTACCTAGTTAAACCACTTCCTCCATGACAAAATGTTTATAACAGTTTTTCCCTGTACACTTAAACCTTCCCATGGCATTCAAATTAGATACAATTCTTGCAGTAAAAATACTTTTCCACAAGGGGGTGGTACTCAAATAAATGACTGCATCAATTGTTTGTTATCTAAACACAAACAACAGCCTGTTGGAAGAGTTGGAAGTGAAGTTACTATTCGCTGCTCATTAGTATCATGCACACCAACCACTGAGTTCCTTCTTCATCCCTTACAGTGCTCACTTGACCTCAGTTGGCAGCCTCTGCTGTAATGAAGAACCCTCCTAAGGACTTAATGAGACGTGATCTGTTTTGGATAACCATACTTTTGACCTACTGTTACTGATCTGTCCTTCAGCAATTGGAATAATTCAGTTTGGTAATTGAAAACATTAAAGAAGGCTTAAAGTCTGTAGCTACACAAGTGTCTCGTCTTTTGAAACTGAAACGCACAACATTGCTCCCAATCCTTCTTTGCCCCCAGTTGACACCCACTCAGCTTGATCTAGACCCCTGTGACGTGACTTTCTTACAGAGAAATAGTCTGATTCAGTGACCCTGAGAAGGAGAGTCCCTGAGGGCCACTTCCAGCTGACTGTGGACTCTTAACCTACTGCCCCTCAAACCAAACAAACCCAGAGTTTGATGATTTATCACAATGACAGAACCGTCAAGTTCATCAAGTTATTTTTGTACAGTTTGCACACAACATGTCTTTGTTTTCCACCAATAAAATCAAATATGGCTTTAGTTTTCAACATTTCTCACTTTTCATTATCGATTAATTTACCAAATATTTTCTTGATTTATCAATTAATCTATAAAATGTTAGCAAATACCCATCACAAGTCCCCAAGATGGTCTTTAAATGTCTTGTTTTGTCTGACCAATTGTCCAAAATCCTAAGATACTTTTTACTATAGTAGAAAAAAATTAAATCAATCAACTATTTGATCAAGTACTAACCATTTCAGCTCTCTTTCTAACTATAAATATGTGAATCACACAATATGACATACAGTGCTTTTTTTGCTAATAGCCTAACAGAAAAGATAACAGAAGAGAGACAGAAGTAATTTCAATGGCAAATGAATTCTGAGACACATTGAAAGTATTAATTTGATTATCAGGCAACCTGAGAGTGATCATGCTGCAATCCTAGAATTTATTAAAACATATACATAAGACATACACACAAAATGTGTATATGTCTGTCTGGATAGGGTGCCATCTATCCAGAGTCCAAGACTACTCCAAGTTCTACTTTGAAAATTTGTCTGTCAGTATTAAACTCCCTAAAACAGGTATTTGTGTTCATCACTGCAGGACCAAATGCAAATAAACCATAAATGTCATCAGTTAATCCCCCATTATTTTCAGAGAGTAGTTACAGTCTGATTTATGGCCCAACAAACCTGTAGACAAGTCTCTAAAAATGGAGCACGGGAGAGTAAAAATAGAGTGAAAGTTTAGTGTTTTGGGCGAGAGAGCAAGCAAAGGCTGAGGCCAGCATTTCATCATATGCAGCAAGTTTTATGCACAGTGCACAAAAACAAGGAGGGACGGGGTGAAAACCTGAACTTGCTACACAGCAACCTCTACTAACTTTGTACCTATCTTTCTAATAATTTCTGATCTAATAAGGATGTTATAAGCATGTGGCAGTGGTGATGTGTTACAGGGTCTGTGCTACAGGTCCAGTCCAGATCTTTCTAAAAAATAAGCATAACACAAGCAAAATTTGACAACAAAGTATGTCAACATTTTTTAAATCTTTGCTCCTTGCTGGTAGTGTCCTGGCTTGAAAGTATTCAGTGCAAAGCACAGCCAGTGTTGTGATAGCAACTTAATTAACTCTCACTGTGTCAACTAAACGTCTCTCCAGCCTTTTTCTGAACAAGTTCTTTCTCTCATCCCTTGTCTTTCTGTTCGTGTTTCCTGCCGTAAGAGACTGTTGTTATGTGTCTCCTTATTCTTTGCACTCTATTACTTTTTGTGGACAGACTAGCTCTCCAGAGTGGGTGGGTCTGTTTCCAATTTTCTCCCCTTCCCCGTCCTTAGAAACGACACTTCCAAAACCAAAAAAATAAGATACAATTTTTTTTCTGTTGCTCACCACAATGTTTGTCTTGCTCGTCATGATTTTTAAGCATTTGCAGTGATATCAATGTATAAGGCAGATACTACATTAAATCCAGAACAAACCCAAGCTTCTCACAGCTGAAGCCATTCAAAGCTGACCATCTGCCGGTACAAACAGTGAAGATGAACCAAAGAAACAACTGAACCAATAATCTTTCTTTTGGGCAAAACTGTGTCCACATCTGCAAAACTACCAGAACTGTTAAAATCCTCTCTTCAGTGTATAACACATATAAAATCCCAGTGAAATACAGTCACTGATGGACAATTTTTTTTAAACAGCTGTTACACATTCTTTCACAGATAGATATATTACGTGCAAACGTGCAATATTTCCTACCGGTTTTGTGTGCTGACATCCAGTGAGAGGTCCCTCCGTGCTCCCACAGCAGTTGAGTCAGTCAAAGAGGCAGCAGTCGGACAGACTTGGAGGCTCAGGGAGAAGATAGATCCTGCTTTGACAGGGGAGTGGTGCTGCAACGCTAGAGCCGAGGTGTGCACTGACAGAGGCATTCACAGTCAACTGCTTGACACAACGCGCTGCCTTTGACTTTTCTGTGTCTTGCACTTCCTCTCATGCGAGCTTAACTATATCTCTCTTTCTCTTTCTCTCTCTCTCTCTCTCTCTCCTGTAATCACTCCCCCTAATTCTTTTTTTTTAAGAGAGGACACAGTTGCTCTGCCCTATCAGCCCCCTGTAACTTCTTGTCAGTGCTGCCCCTGCACCAGAAGCTCCGGGGATGGAGGGGGGTTGTGGAGGTTGTGTGTATGTCTCTGTGTGTGTGTGTGTGTATGTGTGTGTGTGTTTGTGCTGGAGGGAAAGAGAAAGAAAGAGCGACAAATTGTGTAGCTGCTCGTGTCTGACAGGCAATAGCAGGAAGTGCTGCTTAAGGATGCACAAAGTACACGGGACAAAAAATAGAAAACTGCATCAAGCATTACACATGTTAAAAGAAATATTACAATGGTATTATACTGTGCTTGTTAAAGTGAGACCAATAACACTGTAAACAAAAATCCTACAAAGCAACAATTGTTTGAGTGTCTCACTGTCGTCTTTAATTTAACACAACAGCATCATTTACACAATTTATGCAGTTTTTAGCCAGAAATGTGGGATAGTGAGATGAAAATTAGGAAGACTATTGACTATTATATGATCATTAAAACTAACGTAAAAAACTATTCAATTATGTGTTTATTAAATGTAATAAATAACCTCAATTTGTTTAAATGATATGTTAATATGTTAAGTTTATTTAAGTAAGTTCTTTCAGCAGGATCCACACAGTGGATATTTAATAGTTTCCCATTTTCCTTCCTGTACTTGTGAGGTAAACTTCTGTCCTAAAATATCCCCTTAAACTCTATGACCCAGTCCAGCTCTCACTTCTGTGTAAACACACAAATTGGGTATTCAGTGTGATTACATACACAAAGCAACATATTTCAACCCAGCAATTACATTTCTGCCTGAGTGAAATTAACAAGGGAGAAAAGCAGCCAGGATGTGGGTGATTTACGAGAGAGCAACCCAACAGTTTAAATGTTTAACTAATTATAGTAGTTTGTTTCATTGTGATCTTATCTCTGTGAACATACTGATTACCTGCCTTAAGCATTTTTGGCTTACAAAAAATCAAAAGCGAACACAGGTTATGATTTCATTATTTAAATGTACGTATTTTCTAAGGTACAGTAGTCATTCGGGTAAACGCACATTTCCCCGGAAACATGGGCGGAAAAGGGCGAGTTACAGCATGTGGTTTTCTCACAGATTTGTCACCACTCAGATCTGTGGGGAGCCGGAGATTCATTCATATAAAACTATAACGTCAGAGAACTCAAAAAGGCTGAACCGGTGTTTAGTACGTTGGGATGCAACATAACAATAAGTCATGGGATGCAAATAGAGCACATGTATTCAACATATGTGTAGTTTGGCCATGAAATTCAGACCTGGTTTTGTATTGTAGTCCAGCAGTGGATGCACTAGCTTTTACAACTTATTTGTCAAAACTACTGTAAAGCCTTCAAGAATCTGATATGATACCAATACACTGTTGATAATATTATCACAAAAAAGTGAAAAATTATAACTAAACTAACTAAAGTTCAAGGTCAAATGTCCAAAAACCCTAAAATATTCAGCTAACTACCATATATGACAAAGAATAGCAGCAAATCCTCATATTTAAACAGCTGCAACTGGGCATTTGTGTTTGAAAAATGACTGGAAATAAATTATTTGTTTGATTGATTGAAAATAATTGATTATCTGTGAATTTCTTTCCAGTTCTTCTAGATGTTAATATATACATATATATATACGAACTGTAGCTAAGCCAACATACATTAGTGTTGCTGTTAAGTTGAATTAACCTGAGTTGATTTTAGGGAGTTTATCCTCAATTAACTTCTTTGTCTGTGGAACAGAAATGCAGCTAAAAGGTCGAAAACTATCCTGACCTCAACTGCTGTGTGGTCTGGCTCCTTCCACCACTGCGCTAGCAGCTATGGATTAGCTTTCTGGTTCAAATGTAACTTCATCCTTTGGGAAAACATACTGACCAAAAGAAACTCATGTTTGGGGGTTATGACCCTTTGTCCTCAAGGCAAGTGAAAGGGATTCTGACGTTGACTTGCCCCAGTCTCAGTTTCTCCTCAAACAAACTTGCTGAAGAGAGGATTTTGATGTGCAAATTTCCAATCTATATACAAAAGCAAAAAATCAACACATTATAACTACAATTTGTCATGAATTCAAAGAAATGTAATTATCTGTGTCTCAACATTTTTTATTTAATTTCCAGATATCTGACTTACTAGATGTTCCACTCTGAGAGTATGTGGGTTTTGATATGCATAAAAGAAACAATTTGCATTATGAACCCACTTTTCAAGCCCTGTAAACACAAATTCCTCACAATCTGGTGTAATCAACAGGAGTTGGGCACTCTCAAGGCTGTGGCTGAGTTGATACAAAGAACTAAGCTGTTCCTTTTGGAGCACAGAGAGGAAAAGGAGACGCTGATAAGAAGCAGGTTATGAGTCCTTGAGGAATACAATGGGATCTGCATCATCTGGAAACATGAGGTGCACACAGGCTGTAAAAAGTCCCTAAAGATCAGTATGAGGAGGAGCAGTAGGAAAAGGGGGTGGGGGGCCACCTTTATCTGCCAGAGCAGTCGAGACAGATCACAAGAAGAGGAAAATACTGGAAATGTCTTATCAGCATGCGAATTACCATCTTTTTTCCCCAATATGCGTTTTAACTTATCTATCTTTATGATTGCCCCTTGTGGCATTTGCAAGAAAATGTCTGCTATGCGTACAATGTTTCAAGACTTCTTTTTGTTGCCGCCAAAATACTTTCCCTCATGAGTTCAGACTTTAAATGACTTGAAATGTTTCAGTAGTTGTGCTGATGCAATACTTAAGTTTAAGGTACAAATACCAAAAAAGTAATTTTGAATTCCTTCCTTACAAGACATATAAACATGCTTTTGTATATAAAAAAATCTTCAATCTTAAATGTTGTAAAAACGAGTCCCTTTGTCAGTACTTTTTCCTACCCTGACTGTGGCTCTCATTTGTTCCCACTGAAGACAAGTTACAAATATAAACCTTAATTTATAAGGTTATAATATAATTTAAGTTATTTCCTTTAACAGGTGGACACTAGTTTTTTTAACAAACCAGATTTCAAACAGGACTAAATAGTGAATTTGTTGGAGACTATATTCAGCTGTGGATTAATACACGTTTGGTGGTCCCTACAGCTGAGTATTTACAGCAGCAGGATGGTGTGCAGCATGTGAGATTTACTGGAAATAAACTACAGTTCGTAATGGAGGAACATGTCACCCAGTGTTTAATTGCTTTTGTTCAACAATAGAGGTCTGTGACTAAAAGGACTCTATATTAGGATACACAAAGGTTTTGGTCTGTGATTGGATTTGTTGACAATACCAAAAATTTGGAATACAACCAGACTTTTCCTTTATGTAAACAAGATACCAAAGCTGGCAAGACATTCAGTTTCAGCTTTCAGAACGTGACCCTATTTGATACTCATTTGGTTTCAAAAAAGTATTTAGGTTCAATACCAAAACAGTAAACAAAATAACTAAACTCATAAATAGGTCGTGATTGGAATGACACCTCTTGAAGGAATACGCCATAAAACCTATATTGCAAAACACATGTGGTCGAAACAATTGCTCACACAGTCCCAAGAATATCTAAGCTGTTGTGCTTCTCAGCCTTAATCAGCCTGAGCGGCGAAGCCGAAGACCCGTCTCTTCACAGGAGGGGGGTTTTGTCCTGAAAGGTCCACCGTTTGTTCCAGGCAGACCAAACATTGGCTAATTGCTTTGTTTGTTGCCAGGTTTGGGTGGTGTTTTTGGTTGCACTTTTCCTTTAGTTTAGCATCCCAAGGATATTACCTTGAGCCTGGTGGGCCAAAAAGATGAGAAGGTGGATGGAAGAGGGGAGGTGTGGAAGAGTTGGAGACAAAGGAGTGGGGGAGGTTGGAGCACTCGGAAATATGAAGGCGCAGCGGCCGCGTTTGGGTGCCGTGATTAGGGTCTGAAGGGGCCCCCCATTCTCTCTTCGTCCTCAAGCTAAAAAATAGCAGGAGTTAAGGAAGGTGGTTATG
>NW_023339740.1:10515323-10516624 GCF_004916995.1 Morone saxatilis | reverse complement strand
GGAAATAATATGAAGTCACCCTGGCTAAGAGGGTACTGGCTATTTGGTTTTGGCTCTGTACTACATCTTCATATGTTAAAGCTGGACCATAGGGAATGGCTTGATGTTGGTTTGTTCATTTCCGACATACTTATACACATAAATGTAATCTTTTATGAGCTGTTAACCACAAATTGTAGGTGACACCTCGCCAAGATATACATCTGTACGTTATGTTTTTGTGTCTTCATCTGAATTTGTATGCTAGAAAGCATCTGCATGTGGTTTATTGTGCCACTCCCATTTTTCAGAAGACAAGCTACATTTTTGTTTCACATACACACAGTGATGGGAGAGAAAATAACATGAAAAAAAAACCCAGCACAGCAAAACCACAATCATGAACTACAGCCAGAAGACCACAGTGCCACACATGTAATGTAGACACAAATATGCACAATCATGCATGCAAACAGAGACACATGCAAACACACAAGACGGATGTGCATAAGTATTTTAGTCAGTTTTAGATCATTCAACATTTATGTTTCTAAAAATGTTGATACATACCTACATACACACCTGGATCACACTCGCCACACTTTGTTAAGAGATTTTTTTTTGCCTCCGAGGCTTCACTTCTTGTGAAATCCCCTCCTGTTCATATTTCTACTGAAAATACCACCGTCGCCGTGGTTGGAGATGACACTTATCGCACCATCTGAAATGTGTTTGTTGGTGTGTGTATGAGATCAAGGTTCTACAGGGGCTACATGTCATGATGCACCTGTGTGCTGCCGGAAATGCCGCCCGCCCCCCATTACCACAATACACACACACACACAAATACACATTGGCCACCTGTACTGTCTGTTGTCTGTCTTGTAAGCTTAATACTTGGGTTGTTGAATACTTTCTCACTGTAACTGTTTCACATGTCACCAATGCATGTGTTTTTTCTTATTTTCTTTTTTATGTGAAACTCAACTTTACTAGGCAGCATTAAATTGATTTTATGTAATATTGGGCTAAAATATCTTCTTAAAATACAGATAAAACATTACTACTGAGCTTTGAAGTGTGAAGTACAGATATACAAAAATACAATATTCTTAAAATAATTTGAACAATGGTTAGGTTAATACATAATAAATCCTTGTTTAATCAGAGGTGGGGTTTAGTGTAGTGTAGCCTCCTTAACAACAGTGCACATTTCTGCAAAATGATTGAATGAGTAGTAATTTTTCTTTAAAGCTGCTATTATTGATGATTATATTGATTACCAATTTATCAAATGACTGAGTGTGTGTGTGTGCGTGTGT
>NW_023339740.1:10502017-10515308 GCF_004916995.1 Morone saxatilis | reverse complement strand
TGTGAAAGATGTCACTCATAGTGATGAACCCACAGAAAATTATCACCTAACTCTGCGGTTCCCCTCAGCTCTGTGTTTTAGTATCTTTCAATGCAACATTATGTAAGAAGGGGTTGTCTTCATACCAGAAATCTAGTAGTCCTTGAAGTGAAAAGCCATGATTCTTGATACTCAGTTTGGTCACATGGTAAAAAACAAAACAGTAAATCCCATGTCATCCCAAAAACATTTAAATATGTTAGCCTTCAAATAGTAAATAAATTTGTTTTTAAATAGAATGTATATTTTCTTTACCTCACTTCTGAATCCCTTTCTTTGTCATCTTTAATGTAAAAACATTAGATTTCCACACAGTTTGTGTGTCCTGCAGTTGGGGTTAGACTTTGTGGTCTAGTCCTTCCTCATGTGAGAACACTATGCTGCCCCCGTCAGGTCTGGAAGAATTGCATCCACTACCTACAATACTGTAGAAAAACAAGTGCCATCACGTTTTCAGAATTTTGGCATCAAATTGGTACCAAAGTATCAGTTCTCATTCCCTAGAACTAGTCTTTTGCAATTTGGCCTCCCTACAGTTTTAGAGTGCAATTCACTTATACACCACTTGTAACCACTTTTAAATATGGACAGCTGACAGCTGATGTGCATTTGTTATGATTACATTACTTATGATCATAAGTCACAACTTTGCTAACACAACCAAACATCAAGCAAGTGGAATAAGACGTACCAAGCCAGTAAATATTATTTACTAGTTCAACAAAACAAAAAACTCTGTCTCTCCGTCTGTCTGCTGCCTTTTATTTTACGAAGCTCCCGTCAATGACTAAAAGCCAGTCTGATATTTACTCATACCGATACCCTGATGAGGTTGCAGCCCAGCTACAAAGTTTTGTACTGAGAATGTTACTGTGTGTTTTTATTTAGTTCCCAGAATGTTCTTCTTAAAGGTAGGATAACATTCCCTAAATACATTATAATAATGTTTGGTGATAACCTTCTTAAAAATGTTTAGTAATAACATTAGAAGAATATAGTGCCCTAACTTTCTTAAACTATTTCCGAAATGTTCTGAGAATGTTACCCAGCAATGTTCTAGTAATGTTTTCGGCAGGACGTTTTTATTTGGTACCCAGGAAGTTCTTCTTAAAGGTAAACTAATGTGGTGACTTTATAACAAACCACAACGGGTCCAGGTATGGCTCATTAGCCTGATGACCCCCACCAGGATCTGAAAAACAAAAGAAAACCCGGCAACCAAGAATGAGGACACCTAGTAGAGTGTCACATCCCAAAATGTTATTATTTTAGAGTAGGATAACATGCTTTAAAAACATGGTTACATTTTAAATGATTAGAATATTATGACAAAACCCCATCCCTAACCCTGACATTCTGCAAATGTCTTATAAAAGAACATTTCATAATCTGTAACCTCAATAACGTTACCAAATTATCCTCAGAATGTTACAGGAAAAATGTCCTACCTTTGTCAACATGTCACATTACAGGAAGATTTTTTGAAGATGTTCTTCCTTTATTATCAAGTAACAATGTGTGAATGTTTTATAAAATAATCTGTTGCCTCAATAATGTCCCCAAAACATCCTTGGAGTGCTGCAGGCAGAGGTTCTACGCTTGTTAACATATCACATTATAAGAACATTTTATAAAAAACTTTTATCATCTCAGATCTCAAAACATTTCTCAAATGTTTCATTTGCAATGTTCTTCCTTTTTTATCACGTAACAATGCTCACATTTATAAGGAACATTCTATAATTTCTTGCCTCAATAACATCTCCAAAACATCCTCAGAAGGTTTTCAGGCAAAATATTCTACCTTTATTAAAACTTAAGTTACAGGAATATTTTATGAAAACATTATGTAATCTGGGAACCAATAATATCCTGAAAACATTTTCCGAATGTTGTTTGAGAATGTTCTTCCTTTGTTGTCATGTAGTCTGTCAATGTCAATGTTAAAATGTTATGTCTTAGTTAACATTTAACCATATAAGAACATTATTTGAAATAATCAACGTCCTTAAAATGTTCTTTGAACATTATATTAAAATGTTTTCTTTAAACCATACTTAGAACTTGTAGGGAATGTTAGCCAATGTTGTGGGAACATTTCCTGCTGGCTGGAAGTGCTGGCAGCTCATCTAACTGAGCTAACTAACAGCAGCTAAGTTACAGTTAGCGGTTAGTGTTACTTTAGCAACAAGTAAAACTCTCTGTCCATCAGGAAACTCTGTAAATCACAGAGAGTCAACGGAGAGCAGCATCAGAGGACACAGAGGAACATTTTTCAAATAAAATATGATCACCAATGATGCTTTGGCAATGTAAAAGTCTGTTTCCCATGACAATAAAAGCCCCTTTGAATTGAATTGAACTGAATTTCAGATGAAAGTTATAGTACATAGTGCAAGAACATTTGGGGTGGGAATCACAGAGGCACCATTACCTCTCAGTCCTCTCATCAGCATTGTTATTGGCGACAAACTGAAAGACTAGCGGGGGAGCATTGAGCAGTTTAAGAGATAGTCAGTGGACACTAAAACAGAGCATAAACTAATTAAGTGCTCCAAATGAATGCTCATTGTGCTCTGTATTTTTGGGATGTGTAAACTTTATGGTGATAATATGGCAGTGTTGTGTTTATAGCTTGTTTTCACTGTGCACAAAATTTTGAAGAAAGACTCATTTGCAGATAAAATGTTCATCTTAAATATACAAAGTCAAAATTAGTAAATGTATCAGCATTTTGCTTACAACTGCAACGCAGCTCCTCTCCCCTACATGGATATTTCCAATAAAAATTATCATAAATCAGATTTTGTTGACTTTTTATAGGCAATATTTTCTTTCAGTCTTTGTGTATATCCCTTTGTTAGACATGTCTTCTGTCTGTGTCTCTGCCGTATGTAGGCCAGGGTGACCACAGGGCTGATGAGGAGGTTGACAGGTGTCCCCCTGCCTTCAGCTGTGATCAGAAACACTCTCTGTGGTTTTTACTGACAAAATGCCTCACTGCAGAGGAGTGACACACAGCTTCAAACCAAAGAGCTACTCAATTTACATGCACGTTCAAACTTTACCTGATTGATTACACAATGTAAGTAAGTGGTATACAATTACATGACATCACAACACACAGAAAAACATCACCACTTTTTCCTAAAGTGACCTGGTTTGCACGGCCACCTACCCACTCCAGAAAAACTCTTTAGCAGACACACTCACACACCTAGTTACACACTTCAGTATGAAACCTGTATATGGTTTGTGTATGGTTTATTCATCATACGGCAATGTTCTCTGTGCTCTGTACGTGTGTGTGATCTCAATCAAGCTCGAGATGTTAAATGTTCAGGAAACCACAGAGACACTGACATTTACGATCATATTTACACACACACACATACACACACACACACGTGATGAGCACATACTAGACAGGTGCCAAACTTTCTGCTTGATATTTAAACTTTTATATTTACTGCAGTAAATGCTGCTGTATATATCTAGATAAGTACACGGTAGTTCTAAAAATGTGACATATGATTCAAATTAGTTTTTTGACACATTATCAGACTGATTTATTGTTACTGTTGTGTGACCAGTGTTTTTGATATTTTATGCAAAGTATTTGCTGTAGTGTAAATAAGACTAAAACCCTGTTTGTATGTGTGTCATGAGGCCGTAATGTGATGCTTTGAGCTTCATGCTAATGTAAGCACGCTGTCATATTTATAGTGACAGTGCTAACATGCTGAAGTTTAGCAGGCATAATGATGAAATAATTTAGTTTTTCTTTGCAGGGAGAGTGTAAACTGATAAACATCACTATGTAGAAACATGACGATTCAACCCTATAAAAGGACCCATTCACTCTGTAGATAAAAACGGCTCATTCTAAGGTGCCAATAGATCTTCCAAAATGTTAAACACTGGACCTTTAAGACACGACAACATAAAATCACATTACATTGGTACAGAGCAGACAGAATATCAATGCTGAACTGAACTGAGTGATACGTGTCATTCTTGTTGTACATTTAGGATGAAGTCTGTACAGTTTGGAGGCAGCAAATGACAGGCATTTATTGTAAGACAACTTACCAGCTTGAGACTGACTGTAACTATATTGTAAATCAGTTGTGGAAACCGTGTGAATCATGAAACTGGTGAACTTTCCAGCAATCTTGAAAGATTCTTACTGACTTAAGAAGGTTGTTTTCAGTTTCACAATTCAAAACTTTCACTGCTTTTCTAGACATCAAATAGGTGCGAGACCCACTCTGTTTTTCAGACTAAGTAACAACTCATCTTGGTACATCAGGGACTGTTTTTAATCTTGGGCTACGTGAATTGACAGTAAATAACAAACAGCTGAGAAAATTGTCAAAAACAAGGTGATTTTGTTCATCCATTTCCAAACTGTCGTGAGAAAAAACAACTGAAACCTCTTAGTGTGTCACTTACAGCTCAGGAGTTAGTTTTTTTACTCGTGTAGCATTTTAACTAAACTTGAAACGTTAATCGGGCCGTTGATTTTGTTCTCATTAGAGTAAATCCTTTTTCCGATCATTATTTATCCAGAAATGTTCCGCTGTTCATGCAGGAGTTTTATAGCAATGTCCTATTTCTATTTCTCACAGACGCACACATTAAAGTCTGACACACTGGAGCATCTCAGCCCTTCATTTTTTTGTTCAAGGGCACACTGGCGGCAGTTTGTTTGCTTTCACTGTCAGATTCTCATTAGATTGATGCCATTAAGTCTGCTTTTACAGTAAAAAGTTTTGCTTTCTTGGCTCCTGGAAGTCTAAGACACATGAATGTCATATAACACACATAGCTTTAAATCTAATTGTATCTAATTGTATAAAATAAACAACATTTGTACAAACTTTGCACAGAGATTTGGAAGAATGGACACAATTAAAGAGTTAAAAATAGCAATCTTAAAGCAGTGTAGTGCTAATACAAGAGAATAAAGTTTAAAGTGTGTCTTCTGGGCACAGTTCATCAGTAATGTTAACTTACACTAAAATATATATTTAACTTTTAAATACCTTACTTAAAGGAAACCACAATTCTGGATATAGCTGTGCTTACTGAGCACACCTTAGAAATAAATCAGCACTTCTTCCAACTTTCCTCCGAAACTCCATGTATAATGAAATCAGGGCCATTATAGAAACCACATGACTGAGGTGGCTCAAAAGTGAATAAACACAGTGGCATGCTGTGTGTGTGTGTGTGTGAGAGAGAGAGAGAGAGAGTATAAATATAGGGCACGGGAAGACACGGAGGAAATGTTTGGTCGTTAATGCAACTTTGCAGCCATTATTTTCCAAGGAGAACACTTCCTTACACACACATACACACATACACACACACACAGCTTCTTCCAGCTCTACAATCTTCCTTTTGCCTGGAAAGTAAGAAGGGCACAAGAACAATAATTCCAAAACTTTTTTTTTTCAGTTTTAGTTTTTCCTCTTTGGAACAATGTCCAGCTCAGGGGAAGTATTTTTCTTAGTGTAATAAACTTTTTTTTCCTGATAACATGTGTCAAATGTGATGTTCCTGCTGTTCCACATAAATTACCCGGATTTGTAATAATAAACAATAAGATTATTCACACTGCAGCCCCTACCATGAGTCAATCCTTGCAAGCAATGCTACTGTTAAATGTGAAGCAGTGACTTATGCCTCCTCAGAATCTCTCATAAAACGCAGGTTTATTGATGTTCTAAATGTATGTATTTTCTGCCTGTCTCCACCTTCAGCTCTGTGAGAGCAGAGAATGTTATTTTGCCCCATGGAGGGCCTGAGAGTGGAGAAACATCCACGGGCCATGCATGCGTTCCTCACATTCTGAACCAAAACCACATGGTGGGTTTAGCCCTAATGATATTTGGATGACTTGCATAAAGGGCATCCAACAACCAATCTAGACAAGTGGGCACAGAATCAATAGAAAAGAGGGGAAAAAGGGTCCTCTCTCTTTCGCCCCATCTGCTCACATGCAGACATTCAATGCATAGCATGAGCTTCACATTACTGATCCGACTGCATCGTTTTTTTTGCTTTCTCTTCTCATCGTGACTGGGCTGTTTGGTTTGAAATAAAACTCTCTCCCTGTGTCTCTGTCTCTCACACACACTCGTACAAGAGATATGCACACAGAAAACAACACGCCCTTGTTATTACTGGAAAGTCACAACTGACATCCCCCTGCAGGCGGATATGTGCCAACTAAACAGTCATACCCCAAGCTAGGGCGCAAAAATAAAACACTCTTTATTATGCCACTGGCATTCTTAGCAAAGTTACATTTTATACAGAGGCAGCGGTCTATCAGTGCGCACATGTGCTGCTCACAACTGCAGTATCAGTGTCTGATAATATGAGGGCACCACCCATTAGTATTTATACCCCCACAGACAGAAATAAATTGTCCTTTTGGTCCACCCTATTGTGCGTATACACTGAGGCCACTCTGCAGTGCGTGTGTGTGAGTGGAAGTCTTTATCTGCTGCCCATGACTCGTCTCTGCCTCACCCAAACTCAACTTAACGAAGTCACGTACACTAGTGTTCCAAGAAACTGTCCTGGTGCAACCCCTGATCACTTAGCGCACAGTTCGGTGCCACAAGAAGGAGCAAAAACAGGAGCCATAGGGGAGGTCACATTATGAAAAAGAAATGAACACCCATGACATGTTTAAATTTTAGCAACCTGAATCAGATTCTTAGGTGATGAACATTAAGGGTTCATGGGTATCTTTATTATAAGAGCAATGTGTTATACAGCAAGCAGAATATACATATTCAACATCAATGGACAACAAACAATAGACAACGACCAATGTGACGATAAATAAGTAAAGCTGCATTAACTGATTTTTTTGGAGAGGTAAAACAAACTGTGGACCAAACACTGACATATTATCACCTTATAAAGTTGCTGTGGCAGACTTGTAAGCCAACAGTTGCCTATTTACATACATGGCAGACACAGAGCAGCATTATCATTCATTTGGATTCATGTTTCTAGCTGGAGAATGTCAGTCCAATAGCTGCATAGTCAGCACAAACTCCTGAAGAAAACATCAAACTCTCCACTTTGTTCTCCAGCTACTCTTTCTGTCGGGTCTCTGGCGCTGGGCATGTAGTATAAAATGGGTTTTAGGAGCTGTTTTTTTACTGTTTTGAAACCAGCTGGTTGCTGAGGCTGAAAAGGACTCAGAGCAGTGAGACAGAATCAAAAGGGGGCAGAGTGGGTTATCCACTAATCAGAAGGTTGTTGGTTCGATCCCCAGCTACTCCCGCCATGTGTCGAAGTATCCTTGAGGAAGATACAGAACCCCAAATTGCTTCCGATGCTATGCATCTGTGTGAATGTGTATGAATGTATTAGATTCTGTTGAATCACTGAGTGAATGTGTGTGAAAGGGCGAATGTGGCATGTAGTGTAAAAGTGCTTTGAGTGGTCGGAAGACTAGAAAGGCGCTATACAAGTACTGGTCCATTTACCATTTTACCAATATAGTAAAGCTGAGCGCTTTAAAAAAAAAAAAACAATGATGCCGAAATGCTCTATATAGCCGATGGGAACGGCAGACTTAGGTGATAATTTGTCACTATGACAATGATTATATAAAAATATTGATCAGTGTAGACTAGTGTGTAGGATTTAATGGTGATATATTCAGGTGATTATACACCAATTAAATATAGTTTCCAATATTATATTCCATTTGTACAAATAGATCCTCCTAAAGGTTACACACTGGACCTTAAAAGAAGATATGAAATTAAATAGATTTCTCAGATTTCTCAGTAATAAACCAACTGGACCTGATTTCCGTCAGTGGAAAGAAAACTGTGAGATTTGAGTGAATGTACTGACTGGTTTTAGAACAACTCTCTGTATAAGTCAACCTGTAAAAGTGTACTAAATGTAGTAAATCATAAAAAGTACAAATCAGAATCACATGAATGCAATCTGGCCTTTTTCTTAACAGAACCATTTCACATGTGGTCTTCCTAAATCTGCACTGTCGCTGCTTCACCTTCACACACCTGAATGATGCATGAGACTGCTACTTGTCAGTAATGCTTATTATCTATGGAAATATGTGCAGCCAGAAATACGTCCCCTGTGGAAAAGTACAGAATGTTCAGTTTCTCGTTGCTCTGTTGTGAGATAATGCAGCCAGAAAGCCCTCACCTAAGGGATGTTGCTGCAACCAGAGCCTCTCTTTTCCTTCATCTAACCTCGTGCACATACGCAACGGCTCAGCAGACCGCACGAGCGCAACCTTATCAGCAGGCAAAAGAAGTGCCTCTGCTCCGTACCAGGGCTGACAATTAACTGTCGCACAATGACTGGATTTCTCAGATAATCTTTTATTTGTTCCTCCTGCACATCACCACTTGTGCAATCTTGCTCCATACATGACAAGCCAGTCAGATGTGAGCTGAGGTGAGCTCAAATCTCTTCCGACATATTGTACATGTATCAGATATATCTACATACATGCCTGCTGTGTGTGTTCACCAGCGCTGTTGTGTTTCCCCACACAGACCACAGCTCTGTGGTGAGAATGTCCAGTATGACCTAAATGATCAAACTGTTTCTGGAGGACCTCAGCATTGTATCCGAGAGGTCATTAGGTCAATAAGGACGTGTGGGCCATGGTGCAGGCACATGATATGAGACACAGTGCCCTCTGGTGGCCGAATGATAGCATGAAAATAGATAAAGTCATTAAAAAAAAAAGTAGAAAACTTAAAAGGAGAACATTTATAGGAAAACGTATTTGTGAGTAAAACAAGACAGAGGGGATTTACAAGTCATATGTTATATATCATATATAAATATGTTCTTTTTCTACATATGTTTGATGCACACTGGAATGTAAAAACAGGAAATCTAACTAATGTTGCTTGAAATAAGAAACAGTAACACTGGGCATTTATGAATGGAAATAATTAGCAACAAAGGTGAGAACTATGTTTTTAGCTTGAACCATAAACTCCAGTGCTTCCATTTCACCTTTGTTGTGTCATTGCCCATCTCTCTCCTCTAATTTCCTTTAAGTTATCAGATAAATGCATAAAATACACCCACAAAAAAAGTTATTAGATAAATATTACCTAGAACAAATATATATATAAATATTCATACTCAAAGAATGAACAGGTGGTTCTCGTACTTTAGAAGATTGTAACCAGTGCATTGTACTTTCATTTGTTCTCATTTGTACTTTGCACCACCTTATTTATTTTTCCCCTTTTACAGTTTTACTGCACTTGTATTAGTATGTATGTAAACCTTATTTCACTGTGCAGTAGTGACACAAACAGTGGTACCAGAGATAGGCATAGTGGACCTAAACTGGAGTCGAAAGTGGAGCCGGAGATAAGGAGTCGCTCCAACTTTTTAAAAAATCTGCTTCCTGCTCCATCCAAAATCCTCCCACTCCACTCCACTCACGTGCTCTGGTTTACACATCTACATCAAGCACCTTGAACATTTACTTTGAGATTAATTGAGTTCTACCTTATCTTATATTATGATGCTTTGAAAACATGGTGATTGGGTGTCTACTGGGAGTCAAACCCTCCTATTTCATCACAATAAGGCAAAACCTTTTTTTGTTTTCATGGCCCCGCCCAGTCTACTACGTAAACTGTGCACATCTCTCTTATAAAGCAGTTTCCAAAGATAACAAGCAGCATTTGATCACGTCAATAAAGAACATTTACTGAGAAAGTGACATATTAAAGAGATGTTAAAGATATTTGCAGAAGATCTGCTGTAAAATATTAACAAATATATGAAAAACAAATCACAGAGAAGCCCACTTCTATGTACAACTGTTTATTTTTGATTTGCAAAACATCTGACAAAAATAACATTACATAAACACCAATTTATAATAGAAAAAGAAGATCTTTGAAAAAAAAGAGACAAAAAGATAAATTGCAATTACATTAGAATTTAAGTGACTTTTTTGATAATTGGAGCCATATCATGCTGACCTACACAGGCAGTTTATGGCAAGTAGATTCATCAGTATGCATGTGTTACAAACATTACATTAAGTGCTTTTGTTGGTTCAGGCATTTTAATTGAATGTGGCATGATTTGGGTTCACAATGCAGGGTGAGAATTCAATGCCAAAGTCAAATTTACTCCTTATAAAAGATCAATACACATGGCTGTAAGAGTACTAAGAAAGAGGCCAATCTAATACTCGGGCAACCTTCTCACTCAAATTAAGCTGGGGAACATCTGAAGCCAGCTTCATTAACACCCTCCCCTGCATTAAAGGGGTCATACTATGGCACACAGCTCAGGGTAGATGTGACCATGGCAACATTGTTCCTCAGTATTCACTGATCAATAAAAACTCTCTTATTTCATTCAGTGTTTACCTGAAGCAGTTTGACATGAATACAAAAAAACTTGGTTTAAATTCACCAAAGTGAGTAGTTGCTCTGTTAATATGATACTAGAATCCAAAAGGAATTTTTTTTTTCTTCCAATAAGCACCACTAAGTTGCGTTAATTTCAAAAGACACGGTCTTCCAATGAGGCAAATGTCGCCCCGATGAGGGTCCGACATTTTGGACGATGCCTGCATTATGTAGTGTCAATAACACACGACTTGGTGATGCTTGAGATAAAAAGCAGCATTGCATGGATACTGAGGATTTCACTTCTTCTAATTCCCCTTCTTAGACCAAACATCGTCAGGGAATGATGAAGGTGCGGGAGCAGACTTTAGGACAGAAGGAGAGGTGAAGACACAGAGAGGGTATGGAGGAAATGGCAAATAAGAGGGACATGGTAAGGATGGTGTACTACAGAGCAAAGACCATGCTAACAGTACCAAGTGGAGCACAAACACACCTCTCGTTTCTCCTCCTGCCACAAAGTCTTTCAGGTTGTTCCTTCTTTTACAACTGCATTCACTCCATTAAAGTTCCACCCCTTCAGTTTGCCCTTCAGAACTACAAGGATGAGGAAGATATCAGCAACACATGCAACAAGATTAATTGCATCTGCTGCTGAAAATTACCGAGATATCCCAAAGGATAGAGCAAAAGGACAAAGATGCAGAGAAGGATTTTTGGGGGTAAATGCAGCCTCACTCTCGCCAGTCTGAGCCCTGTTGGTCAGAGTGGAGGCACTGTATTAAAAACACTCCTGGTATTTTGTGCGTAAAAAAAAGGCAATGCTAAGTCTGAGAAGAAAAAAAATGTACAAAAAAAAAAAAAAAAAAAAAAAAAAACCAAAACAAAACAAACTATGAACTATGAATGACTTCATTAGCTGGACTCTCCCAAATCTGTGAGATATCTCTGAGGTAATCATTGAAGTATGACTCATTAGACAGCAATAAATACCAACATGAATACAAATATTACAAAAGTAAAAACAGAGGCAAATGCTTAATGCTAAAGCAAAATCTGAGCTAAAAGAGGTAGGTTTTTTAGGTAGATTATGGTGTACATCCATGTGGACACTCCTTTTTGTAAGAACTACATTAAGTTGATTCCATTACAATCCCTGTCCTAATGGGAAGAACAAAAAGAGACAAAATAAAGACTTGAAATCCTTTGCATGGGAGATGGCCTACTGTTGTCTATGAATGATACCATACATGTTTTTACAGACAGGATTTGTAATGGTAACAGTTATACAAAAAACTTCAGAAATGTCTACTAACATGAAATTCTGTAAAGCTTGCTGGTGATAGTGTACCATAAGTTGTATATTGCAGGCATTGTTAACGTGTTATGTTGCCAATCTTGAGGGAAATCTCGCCAAAGATGAATCCATCTAATTTGTGGGAGATTTCCATTCACGTATAGATTTCAAGTTCCAGTATTTTAACAACCACAATGCAGAGTTAAAAACTTACGGATTCTGAGCAGCCTACCGTGGTTAAAACCAAACAGGAAACTCTGGGGATGCACCATATTCAGATCTAACTGTATTTGCATGTTATGTACAGGACGTTGCGAGGGGAATTCAATGGGATAATGGTCCTAAAAACAACATTTAGTCATATATTCAAACATAAAAGGGAAACAGGGGGTTCCCTCCTTATGATAAAACCTAAAGTAAGGTCATCTCCCCGACGCTATGCGGTACTGACCGAAATCTACTTCGTTACATGATACATCCTCAAGACTCTTCCTGTTCAGTTTTCAAATCCCCAAGAGCAACTCCTCTTTTACCCTGTTCGTGTGTGGAGGGAACTCTTCCCGTGGCACTTACATGTTCACCAAACCTCCCACTGTATTAAACATACACAAATCAACACTGCATCTCTATCTCAAAAACAAAATAGAACAAAATCAAACCCATATCTACATACAGAAGTATGTATTCAGAGAAAAATCAACATGGAGACTTTTCAAAACTTCAAAAATCAGTGTTCAGTAACCAAGCACATCATACCCCTCATCAAACTGACATACTATACATATGAGTGGTACTGCCTAAAGACACTCGAGCCTCAACTCTGTGAAGTTCAATCACAGCAGGGAGATTTGTGGGACACATGGAATTATATATTTATATATATTTATATACACTAAATAATCCCAATGATTTTCGTGAAGAAAACCAAACTTATTACGATTACGTGAATATGGAAACATCCAAAAATTATTTAACTATCTGTGCTATGCATCATCTACATGTCCATCCCCGACTGTCAGCTTTCAGGGTGTCACAGTGACTGAGGACGAGTTGGAATAAAGCCACAGTGATGGAGAATGGACTTAAAATCCTATGGTAGGTTAAAGAAAACCCCACGTGGGTTGAACAAATTAAAGCAACAACTGTCACAACTTCTCACAAAGCCGTTGTGAGGACACGTTCAGCACAACAACAAACATATGCTCTCTCCCTCTCTCTCTCTCTCTCTCTCTCACCATCTTCCTCTAAGATCACAGAGTAACCCTAGTCTGCTGAGATGAAGGAGGCTCTTGGTCTGACATAGGAGGCCCATATGGCCAATCACAGGAACCATTTTAATAGATATCTTCTGTCACGCGGCAAATAGAAGACAAAAACAAACTTTGAGACTTTTGTATCTTCTCTGTAAATTATTTCCTTTAAACCAAGTTGCCTTTAGTGAAATCATCTGAACTTGATAGATATTTGACTTCTTTGGGGAATTGTCTTCTCATATATATATATATATATATATATATAAAAAAATATATATATAAAATATATATAA
>NW_023339740.1:10473923-10501917 GCF_004916995.1 Morone saxatilis | reverse complement strand
TATATATATATATATATAGTCTGTATTATTATTTTTTTTTTACCATAATCCCACATGCAGCACGCCATACATTACTGGCCTCTAAACCTAAGCATTTAAATTCTCTTGGTAGTTTGGTTTATAAGCCATTAGATGCTGTCTGATGAAGCATAAGCCAAAGATGACAGCAGAGAGAAGGCATATGAGTTCCTATCATATAGAAGCTTATCTTCCAAAAGCCATGGATGAATAGCATATGAGTTTAAGAGATTATATAATGAGAATATCCATGGCTCTGGAGTCATTTCCATGTACTGTAATGTATCAGGTGCATATCTAGCTTGGTGATCTATATGGCTTATATTAGAGAGCAGCACGGTATGTTTAGCTTGTCCTCTGTCTGAAAATGAACCTTGGGAATTAGGCGAATACATCAACCCACCATTAAACAAATAATTTGACTAAGTCAAATACACAAGCAATCCCTGTTTAAGCCAATTCTAACTCATTCTTACCAAATAACATGATCAAAGTCAAAACAAAGTGTGTCTCAGACGTAGTGATAATGAATCAAAAACAAAAAAGGGTCAATATTGTGTTTGCATATATATTTCTGAAAAAATTAGCCTTGAGAAATATCTATGTAGCCCTATGTACAGCGGCGGACATATTATATATATACCTGGTATTTACACAATGCAGCCACTAGAGGGCTGCGCAGCATACATCATCAAACAGGAGGGCCTGGATGTAGAGGTGCGCACCACTGCAACCAGGCCCTCAGACATTCTAGAAAATCTACTTCCCCGTCAGAAATGAAAGGGGTGTGATATCTGTGGAGGTCTGAAGCAGCTTCCCAAGCTCTCCGCCCACCGAGCTCACGGTTTACTGAGGAGGAACAATTCATGGAATTGTTTTTAAAGGTGAACTGACGTATAAAACAAAACGCATCCGTTGAAATTACATCAATATCTACTATATGCCAATTCCAAGGTCTGCAGCTATATATTAACAAGACAGGCCCCTTGCTTTGGCCTCGAGTTACTATTCCAGTTAGATTTGGCATCTTAGCCCTTTAAAATCTGTGATAATATAGATACTGTATATCAATACATAGGCTTGAGTAAAAGGTGGTATAACAGTGCTTAGGATACACGTGGTAGTAATTAACTATTTACAGGGAAATAAACAATTAAACGAAAGAAAAGGAGAAAGAAAAAACAATTTTAAAATAGAGTGACAAGCCATAATGCAGGCTTGGCGTGATTGACAGTTAGCAGTGTAAAAAGTAGCTAACACATTTAGTGGCTAATTCTCACCTCAAAACCAGGCACCCCAAAGTCCTATCAAAACCTCACTAAAATTACAGACTATGTTCTGGACTCTGCAGTAAACCTAAACAATGACATTTTCCTTCATAGGCTGTAAAGGCCGACAACTTGCTAGCATGTCGAGCGCCTGCATGCGTGAACTGAGCCATGGAGCAGCAAGGTTATTTTTAGGTACTGGAAGCTTTTTGAGAAAGTAGTTGACCATACCTTTGGTGAAAGGTGAAAGGCATGTGTTTGATTTGTATACACATGTTCTGCCTTGGAGAGAAGCAGATGAAAAACAAAAATAAAGATTTTCTGAAACATCAAAAATTCAAAGTAATGTGCAGGCACTGCTTTTGCACTGTCATCCGTACTGTATCTAAATTGTTCTGTGTAAAGGTTACTGTTTCACATAGGTGATGTAAATATAAAACAACCCCAGTAAAACCAAGAGGTAGCTCAACTGAATGGCTAAATGAATAACTGAGTATGTTTGTTGTGTTGGTGTGTGCACGTCACATACACACACAAAATGTCCAGGCATTTGAAGCAGCTGTTTGTTGATTTAAATACAGACAAAACACTGTATATAGGCAGAAGTTGTACTGTGTGTATAGTTTAATTTGTATTATATGAAGTATCCTTGTTAACTGTCTCTCTTAATATCTGCTTGCTCTCCACACAACCTTGGCCTTTAAGCCGAGATAGACTTCTTTAGACGAGACAAACATGAATCCACACACCCAACACATGCACGCAGACACACATACACACCACTTTCTCTCTTCCACGTGCTTCATACTCCACACCTCCATTTAGTCCATCCAGCACATCCTCAGCTCTCTCCCTCCATTTCTACACCCAGGGCTCTTGTCTCCAGCCTCCTCTCTACCACTGAGGTTTCAGAGGCAGCCTCTAGGAGACTTCGCTGCCGAACACCTCCAACACCAGCGGGGTGAGCTGCATGCTGTGCTCCGGCTGGAAGGAGAGCGAGCGGTACTGTTTGGAGTGCTCCTCGTTGAGGCTGCGCAGGTCGGCCAGCTTCTGGATCATCTTGGCATAAAGCAGCCGTCCCCCTGGGTGGTGAAGCTGAATGTAGGCCTGCAGGGTTTCTGACAGTCGGTCTTGGAGGGCTTCGATCCGTGCGTGATCCTGCACACCTGGGCGGTCTGCAGGAGAGGAGATAAGGTCTTAAGATATTTATGGCTGTCACACAAGCTAAAAAGCGGCAGAAATGAATGTTAAAATGGACATGTTACTGGAAAACTGAGGATTAGAAAGTTTGTGTATAGGTTTATTTTGAAATAATATTTATGCAGGTAAACAAAATGTAAAAGTCCAATTGTAAATGAACATAAAATTGTATAATCTTTATGTTTGTATTTCTACCGTTCTGGTTAGGTGGCTTGCTATTTTTAGATCAGGGAGAGCACATCTGTGCATTGTTAATGAGGTGCCTCACATACACAAAGGAATGCAAATATCTACTTAATCACACATGCTTGCTTATACACTTCACATGTATAATGTATGCACTGTATCTTCTGCAAATGCATACCACACGCAAATCTGTGTTCAGAAAAAGACTCATGAGAGACACGAAACCCTTCCAGTAGCACAGACCTGCACCACAATGTGATTTATGTTTGTATCAGATTAAAACAATCCTTCAAATGAACTCTAATCAAAATGTTGAAGTTTATCTTTTGCCGCAATGAACACTATAATGAACATATTGTCTGTTGGAAAAAAAGACGCATGTGAGATCACTTGTGAAGAATATATGATGACCTCTATATGTTCCCTCCTCCACGCAATCTCCTACGGTACCTGGAGAAAGCAAGCAGATGGCCATCAGCAGCACATGTTCCTCCTCTTGCAGGTTGAGCTTCTTCAAGCCCACCTGGAACTTCACCAGCGGCTCCAACAGCTCCAGAGTGTGGCCCGCTATAGAGGACCAAACATCATTAGTCTGTGCTGCACACAGAACCAGCTCCATACTATACCACAGAAGAAATGACCCCTGGGAACTTACTAATTAATATTTCATTCTGCATGTTGGAATCATCTCTGGAGACGGTTTTCTTTGCATGCCGTGCGTTCTCAGGTTTGTTTTTACTAAAAACTAAAGGCTGAGAATGTATTTCATCAGCAAATTTGAATTCGGATGAGTGTATACGCCATTTGTCAGGGGTGGGAGGGGGATTCATAATCATTGATTATCATCACTGTACCTCCATTTCCTCATTGTAAGGCTGGGGCTGTGTATTGAACCTCAATACTGTCTGAGCATTGACGATGAAATTCTGCCTGTAGCATGGAATAGGTGCGCCAAATGCTTTTTGATATTATTAATCTTTGTAATTTATTCTAATTGAATAATAACTTACTTGTGTACTGCATTTTAATTAGGCACTGGTCTTGTACAAGTGTTTGTGTTGAGACAATATTAAACACTGATGCATTTTAAAGATTTGCTTTTTAAAAAGGGTTTGAAGATGAAGTTTTTCCTAGAAAAAATGTTTTTACTAAACAAATGAAGGTATTGAATTGGACATTTTTAATGATACACGACAGTAACTGCCATGTTACATAAAATCTTTCCAATGATCAACCACTGAGAAACAAGGGGCAGCATGTATTTCAAAAACCTTTTTATTTGTCTTGATCTAAAACCCATATACTATTGATTACTGCATGAGAAAACACATCTGTATTCCAGTCATGTTCATGTCAACTATTCATGGATATTTTAAGACGAGAAGCACAACAGAGCTGCTTCTCCTGGTCCAGACAGTGGTTGTTTTGTGTGGTGAACAGGTCAGGAGTGACATTCTTTCACTGATCCCAGAGAGAGGGGTCTTGTTTGAAAGGCAAATGAAAGCCATGCCCACAGGGCTTCTCTGGATATGTAAGACTGGTTTCTCAGAAAAACGTGCTTTAGCATCCTTTTCCTTATCTGTACTCCCACACTAATGATCCAGTCACCTCTTTAACACAGGGCCGCTGCCTTCACGCTCTGAGTAGTGTTAATGTGTAACATACACTTCTTTTCTTCAGCTACCAGCCGAGGAAAATTAGTTGACAAGCATTCATATATATAACTCTAAACACTAGCTTGTCTTCACAGCAGTCAAACTGTACATGTGGCAGCGCATAAACTGACCTTTGGTGACATCACTGATCTGGTATTTAAAATCAGGCCCACCACAGCTCCAGGACATGTCTTCCAGGTTGAAGCTCTGATTTGAGCGCAGCATGATCACCTCAATGGCGCTGGACTTGAGCAGAGCAATCTGGTCCTCTGCAGTCAGCTCCCTGCAGAGAAAGATATCACCTACTAAGTTAGTGAACTACAAATAGTGAGCTATCAAATAATAATGATAATAATAATCTAATCGTTCTCAAACAAGCGTAATCGTGTAGTGTTGATCATGTCGTGTTTAATTTTACAGGAAACTGAAACAGCAACAGGTAAACCACTAAGTTCAAACCAAGTACCTGCCCATTCTGCGTGTTTATGCGTGCGTTAGTTGTATAATTCATTTCAAAGGATTTTGCTTATCAATGGTTTACTGACTACGTGTTCGAGGTCAGTCAAAGTCTTCAAAGTTTATCAGATATATGCTGTGCAGGAAGAAAAATAAACGTTGTTTTATTTCCTCCTGCTGTGATGGGTCCCTGTGTATGGAAAACTCATTTGATAAACAAGTCACACTAAAATCCTACATCAGTAATGTTATGAAATGAGTTTAAATGTTTATAAAATGAAGCTACTGAGCCAGCAGTAGACATGAGCTGAAACCTGCAGATCTTTAGGGTAGGTCTGTGCTGGGAGTGTTATTCGGGGCTTAGGCAGCAGATCATAAGTGGACAAACATTCCAAAGGTAATCCGACCACGTCCATCACTCGCCGCCAGTGGGAACGACAACTTTCAGGAAATACAGGCCCCAACTCGTTTTAGCCTTGACTTTGGGGCGACCCTTGAGACACTGAGTGTGTCAACACACTGACAGACAAACACGTTTTCTAAAAGGCAACAGTTGCCATGTGTGGAAGTTAGGGAAGAAACAATGAAAAGGCCTTGACTTTACAGTAAAATAATGTGCCTTTAAAGGCCTCATAATATTCTATTTACTCTATTCAATCTCCAAGGTTAAGATATTGTATTCTCCTTCACATCTATTTAAGAATCACCCTTATACCCTTTAAGACTTTTTAACAACAGACATTCCTTCCTATAACAGTTCCTGTCTATCACATGCTCTTTGTCAGATAGAAAACCTGAGGGTGCACATGACAGACAGACGGGTGACTGCTCAGTACTAAAGTGTTGCTCTGAGGTTAGGCAATCACTTACTAACACAGTCAAAGAGCTGAACCTCACACTAAGAACATGACTGTGGCAAATGTATAACCTCATCCAGTGAAGGAACAACACAATATAAAAGATTTTCCACAGCGTGTCAGCTATCTGTAATATACAGTCTATCTACGGCCTTTAGACCACAGTCATCGCTGTGGAACAATATCGACTAATCGGTCAGAAAAACAAGTAGGTGTACAAAGTCTTCAACACACATTTAGGTAAAAAGTCACTCACAGATATGTAAATAAAAAATACATGAGGAGGAGTTCTTACAATTCTGTTCATACACTTCTGTTTAGGCAAAGATTTTACCAGACTTCAGTATTTGGTTTCATAAGCACGTCTATTATATATGCAAACAGAAAATCAGATAAACAGTCCTCGGACTTTGAAGCTCAGAAAATATGTACCGAATCCTCTGTGTCTCCCTCTGCTATGCAAAACAGTATAAGCCAAGACCAAATAAATGTAGTTATTATGAAATAATTAATTCTGCTAACAAACATTTTTTCTTGCCATCTTACATTGGTCATTGTTTGCTTTTTTTGCAAGGACACTCACACATACCTGAACCCAGGGATCATCTTGGCAAAGCCAATAACCTTCTGGATGCTATAGGAGACCAGATCAGCCAGGTGGGGCAGCATGGAGAAGCTGGAGCCCTCCTCCTCGCTGGAGTCAGGGCTGCTGCCCTGCTCATGGTACATCATCAGCAGGTTGTTGAAGTTCATTTTGGTGTCTACAGACTCTGCAGTGAAGACAACAGAGCAAGAAGATGCAAGAAGAGAAAAGAGAAGAAGAAAGTAGAAAAGAAGGGAGGGAAAAATGGTCATATGCAGAACGACAGTGCCACACTATTCCTCCATGAATAGACACACAGTGTGCTGGGAAAACCGAGAGAAATCATGGAATAGAGGGCTTGTTGATGGAAATGATCATCTGAGTGTCAGGTCAGTAGGCTTGAGATGAAAGCTTAGATGACAGCTATGACAACATGCTAGCTGGGGTTGTTTTGAGTCATTTGTCTCCGCTGAGTGTTGGCGGTAGGCCACGTGACCGTGTTCCTCGCTGTGTTCACTCCATTAGTGACAGATACATTAATGAACTGATGTTTACTAGTAGGAGTCAGGTGTCTGGGGAGAGTTGTTCACAGAATTTCCACTGAGTTCTCAGTAAAGCAGCGTAACAGATTATATAAGCCAACATGCAAACAGCTGACCTGGAAAAAATACCTGTCTTAAGTCAAAGATGAACTCTCTTGATATTTTTGTCAAAACATGCCTGCCGATTGAGATGGTTTCACTTTCTATTAAAAGTTATGTTATTTCTTTCATAAGTCAGTTATAATTATAGTGAGGTGACAAACCTTATTCTTCCTTGCTTCAATAAAAGATTTGTTTCTAGAGGATTCCTACTAAAGGGTCACTAGTTTAGTCCCTAGTCACTGTTTTCACTCGATTTCAAGTGAAGTCTTCAGAGTGTGTCTATTACCTGGAGAGTGACTGAAGGAGTCAGAGGAGGCATCAGACAGAGAGTGGAGAGAGGCAGCTCTACTGGCGCTTCGCGTCACTGGGCCCTCACGCACAGGAGGCTAGACAGGAGAAAAGGGCACATATAAAGACCCTGGTGGATTCTTATAGTCCAGTCACCAAAAATAAAAACCTAACAGATAAGCCTTTAAGTGGAAATTATTGATGGCGAGGATAATCTTTTACAATGAATCTCACTTCACAATCTTCTTTAAAATACAGCCGACCAATTAGAGTTCATAATTCTGATTGTCATCCATGAATACAGAATATGCAGTATTGTTGAGTATCGGCTGAAAAAGTGGGATTTAGTTACTGGACTTGATTATGGGTTTGTGTGTGTTTTGTGGGGATGGAAATCTGTTATCTGTTGAATGGACAGCAACACTACAGGTTAGATCTATGTCAGGACAGAGGAGTTTGAGTTTCTGAGAAGAAATGGACCACTGGGTGTTTGATTTCTGTGTAAACAATATAAAAACTTGAGAAAAGCTCAAGCAGAAACACATTCTGACGTAAGGAACATTGAAATGCTGCGAGGTTAATGTACCACGAGGTTAATGCAAAGATTGCTGTACTCATTTAAAAGTAATATCAATATTGTTATCTAAAGCAGCATAATTGTTTCTACTGGTCTAACAGTGTGGTCAATCTTCATCATAATCATAACAATATCAGCTGTATTTCTTCACATGAAACCTGTGTTTTTGATGTATGAAAAGCCAATTAAAATAAATCTGACTGCAAAATGATGATATTATAGTAAGAAGAACTGTTGATGAGATTAACTGTATTAAGACACAAACCCTGAAGCGGCAGAAGTCAGAGTAGGAGTCGTCATATGTTTTGTGGTGCGCCTCCACCAGCGTGGCAATGACCTGACTCTGTTCATCAGTAAGCCGTGGCCGCCGCGCCTCCCTCTCCGCTTCACGCTGTGCTTCCTCGTCCTTCCTCCGTTGAATCAGGTCCTTCTTTCTCTGCACTTCCTCATCTGTCAGAATGACTGAAGGTGCAAGTATAAAGAGACAAAGAGGGTTAGACTTATACACACAGGTGCGCACAGAGGAAAAATAAACTTAAGAAAAAACAAGCATGGAAAATTTACATAAGCAGAGTAAAAGCGGGGCAACAAGTAGGGAACAATGAGTTTCAGATAACAAGGTACACCACTTTTAAAGCTTTCCAGTATTGACTTGTGTTTTTAAATTGTGATGACAGCTATGTCAATTTAGTGTTGGGGTTAGGGGGCAGAGGGGGGGTTGTTATTCTCTTGCGGAAGAGAATGGGAGGGGACGGGTCCATATGGAGACCCCTGCTGCACTGAACAAGTGAATGCATTGTCTTTGTTCTGTTCGCTCCTTGTTGTTCTAGCCACTGAATTAGCTCACAGAGACAGAGAGAGAGAGAGAGAGAGAGAGAGAGAGAGAGCTGGGTCTCAACAACACGCTGCTGTTTTTGCAACGGCAATGCCACTGGCTCCTGTTCACGTACAGTAAATCGCAGTGTCTGTGCCACCACTCTTGTGGTGTTCCCAGAAACACTCTGTGGAGAGAACATTCAGCTGGAAATCAGAGGCCTTTGCTTAAAAAGAGGCCTGTGGACAATATCCGGATATCAGGAGAAAACAATAAGGAAACGTACCTGCTATTTACAGACCATGAAAATAAACAAGACTATGTGGAAAGAAGAGGTCTCACTAGATTGTACATAACAGCAGGTGTTTAAACTTCAGATGGAGTATACTTACTGTATACAATGTGGGGAGGCTCCGCTAGTTCAAACAGAATATGTAAACACCCTAATGGGGGCAAAGACCCAGAGATACTTGACCCGAGTCCAAATATTACATAATATATACAAGAGAGACAGTAGGCCCCTAAAACTGCAAACATCAGTTGTGTAAATTTTACTATACATCCCCAAAAAAAAGAAAGAAAAATAGATTTAATGTAATTTACATTCAGTAGATTATATTATTTCATTACATGGGATGGCGGCCTTAGACGAGTCCAGGACACAGTTCTGCTCCATATTTAACAGTGTTGGGCAACCAATTATCCTATTCTACCAATTTATAGCAATTAATTTAATTATTTATAACAAACTGGGATCATCCTGCAAAATGCAAATAACTCCACTATTTAAATGAAAGCAGTAAATCACACAGTGTAAAGTGTTGCCCTGAAGACATATGGGTCACCTTTCATACTTACACTCTTTCATCATGCCAATGTCCACACAGCGTTTGAGCCGGCATGCCTGGCAGTGGCGCCTGTTGTCCTTGGTGATGGTGCAACTGCCGTTAAAGGGACACGTGAAGGCGGCCTTGCGCTTCATACTGCGCCTAAATAAATTGTATACATTTAACAGTCTGCTAAAATACACAGATATATCAGTTTATAAACTTTCAGAGAAGAAGAATTCATTGACGTTATTAAGAATTTTGTAAAGGCTCTACGTGTGTATCTGAACACGTATGCAACTATGTTGATAATGGAGCTCTGTGCAAACAAACTGAATTCAACTTAAATAGTCCTGTGGCACCTTTCAAAGTGTTTTGCGCAAATAATCATTGTAGAACTGGATAAATATTTTTGCCCTTGAAGCCTGGGACTGAGTAAAACAGCATAAATATGGACGAGCGCCAAAGAATCCAGGCGTAAAAGACAAGTCTTGCCAAATGGTGACGCAAACCAAAATGATTTAGTCAGTGATGGACGTGTATATATGAACAATTATACACAGATGTGAGTAAAAACACACAGAAATGCATTCTTGGTGACAGTTCAAACAAGGGCCAGCTGAGAGATGAGGAAGGAGATTATCAAAACATCCGTCTTTTTCATCCTCTCCACCGAAAGGAACAGACGCAAACAGGCAGATATATCAAACACACACAAACTCACAGACTTGCTCTAGTTTTGTCTTTTGTTGAATTGGAGACTCATGTGTGTATCAATGAGCAGGCAGCAGCCAAGGCATTAACTATAGGACCAAGCTCATTTGTATTCTGCACCTGCTGCTGGGCATTAGTGTGAACTCGAATGTTGTCAGTGGTTTGGTGTGTGTTCTTATGCAACTCTGGGTGCCAATTACATTTAATGTGTGAGTGTGTGTGTGTGTGTGTCTGTGTGTGTGTGTGCAGGACCTGTGTTTGTATGCTAATGTGTGTCAATTACTTGGTGAATAATCATCTTTTTGTTTTCAGCAGTATGATATAAGCTATTGTGCTACACAAGGCCTTTTTAGTGTGTGTACATTATGATGGCGTATCTATGACCTCACATATGCATTTATGTACCTGAAAAAACCCTTGCAGCCCTCACAGGTCATGGCGTTGAAGTGGAAGCCGGTGGCTTTGTCACCACACACACCGCAGATCCGCGGCACATTCCTGTCGAACTCATCAGGGGCCAGAGTGGACGTACTCACAACCGTGGACTCCATCACTAAACAAAAAGAGGACAGATGGAGAAAGAAAAATAAGAGACAGAAAAAAGATGAAATCAGCTCCTGGTTATACAAACTTGCTCAATTACTTTATAATCAATCAGCACAAAACAAGAAAGACAGAAAAAAACAAGAATCTGGCCGCCAACTTCTAACATCTGAAGTAAATTTAAGAATATTTAAGTAATAATTAATTAATAAGTTATAATCTGTTCAGTTTTGCACAAGATAGGTGACAACTAAATAATAAAACTAATTGTACATTTCTGTTAATTAACCATCCCATCATTATATTTTTGTTTAAGTGATAATTACAAAGTTGCTGTAAAAACCCTACATCAAGTGAGACACAAGTCTTTCCACCTGTCTCCATACCAACCAGTGTCCCCTCCTTCAGGGACAAATCCCAGTCCCCAGTCTACCCTTTGGAGGTGAACTCAACTCCAGTGTTTTTGTCTTGGGGAAAGGAACCGGAGCCATATGAATCAAGTGGATAAACCCCTTGTTCCCCTCCAAAATGCTGGATCTGGGTTACATTTGATTACATAGTGCTCAGAGTATCCATAAAGAAAAGGCATGTCACCGCAAGGCTAGCATCCTCATAAACAAACAATCACTGTCCTTTTCACAAAGCTCCTTTCTTATTCTTTTCTTTGCTTCCACTGAAGAGTGAAAGCAAAGCAAATGATGGAAGGAGATGGAGGGGCGAGGGAGTGGAGGGGAGGGGAGGGAAACTAAACCAATACAAACCTCAACAAACTCACAAATCAACAGCCAATGAGGTAACGGCCCAGCTGAATAATTTAAAATGTTTTGACAGATCACTCCATCACTCATGTCTAATCTTAAAAAAAATGGCCCTACGAGAAGTCTCATACTCCTGTAAACGCAACAACTGTGTTCTCATTTCTGTTGTTTTTCTACTCAGTACAACTCTGAATTTGAACAGCGTGCCTTTAAACCAAAGTCTGTTTCTGACCACTTCCATTAACAGGACATGTAGTCCTCATTAAAACAAAGGCTCAAAAGAAGAAAGGAAACAGAGGATCTAGTCATTGCTTTACTGCTGCAGGCATCACGGACAGCAGTGACTCGAGCTTCTACTGTATGTTGATGCCTTGTATCATAGCACCACATGCTCCAACCAGGAACATCTGACACAACGACTGTTACAGCTGAGTGAAACAGTAGATACATACACACAAGTGGAAGCAGCAGCAAACACACTGCAAGTATTTGTGGAGGGAATTCGGACCGGCTGGTTGAACTGGATTCAGATATACAACAGAGCACAGAGAAACGGAGACCGACTGATATATCAGTTGACGATACTGGGATATTGCCTCATCGTAGACGTATCAGTAGCGTATGGGCATAAACAGTTTTTCCCAGTAGATAATGCAGAAAAGAAATGCTTGTAGTAATATATTGGTGTCACTGCAAAATGTATCTAGCAGGGTGCATTTACAAATATTGTGACACGCAGCACAGAGTAGGAGATAAGAAGCAGCTCTCAGCAATGGCAACTAGCATTGGTTGACAAAGTATAAGGTAAATTATTTATCAGGAATATTCAACTTAAATATTCCTTAAGAAAGCAGCTTTCTGAGTGTCTTTGCATAGTCGTTTTGCTGCTAAATCGGTGCATAACCATGTAGGAAAACTGCAACAGCTGATGTAAAGAAAACTCAAAGGACAGCAGTAATTTCTCACATCAACTTGTGGGTTAAATCTACACTGTTAACGCTCACAAACAAAACAATTTATCTGCACTCATTGTACATTTACTGACACTCTGCATAGTAACAGGGTCAAAGTTTCTATGAGCAATGTTTTGTTTTGTTAGATAACCAACTAGCCTCCAGTGACTTTCTTCACTTGTCTCATAGTAACTTTCTGTCTTCCACCAACCCTCTCACACGTGTTGAGTCAAAGGTCTCTCAGAAAGACGTACCAGGCAATGAAAGCTGCACTATCATCAATCATATTAAACAAATGTAATGTCTCCATGACAGTGGGTTTATCCACGGACACACATCAAGATAAGGCCTCCGGGCTATTTGCTATACGATAACAGGTGCTGTAGTATGAATTGGCACAGGTAACACTCTCACATCTCACGTAGCCTAAATAATGCGAGTGAATGGAGACACACTTAAACAGAATATTTAGCATAAAAACACATTTCTAAAACAGACCTTTTTCACAGCAGCCATTTTGACATGAAACAGGGTAAACGCAAGTGTTACCAATGATACTAAATAAGGTGCCGTTCTACTCAGATCAGAGTCAGCGTGCTGCTGTTGTGCATGTTGGCTCGTCATAAAGGCTCTGCTACACTAAATGGAACAGAACCTTAATTAGTATAATTGGTAACACCTGTGTTTACCCTATTAGTTCATGTCATGTCTATTGGGATTTATCAAACATTGAGTGTCATGGTTCTCTAATAACACTGATTTCATGGGAAAATACCACTTCTGTCAGCTACTCGATGACACGATTTGTCAATTTGCCAGTCCAAGATGAGTTTTCACAATCATCCAGGACATTATGGAGTCTTGCAGCCTCCTGCAGCGAGGGTATGGAAACTCCCTTGTGTTGGTGCGGCCTACGCTCCCACCCTCAACTGGGGTGTCTGTTAAAAAGTATAAGTTTAGTAGCTTTGTATTGTGAGTTGTTGTATGAGCTGGCCCATAAACACAAAAGTACGGTTATGTGTGATGAAGGACAGTATAAATGTGATAAAATAGACTTTCTGAAGTCCTGCTGATGTTTGGAGCAGCGACACATGATCGACAATGTACATCGATGACACAACAGAAAAGAAACATAAAATTGGTCCTTTTGGCAGGTCTAACAGAGCAGCTACAAAATCTTAATTGCTATTGTGTAATGTAATGTAATGTAACACTGACCAGTATAAATGGCACAGCCTTTTGTAAAACATAAAATCTGTTCTACTGCATGTGGGCAAACTAATCCCACCAGGCATTCACACTCATCACTCACTGTGAACCAACAGGCAAAACACGCTTTTACCTTACTATATCATCAACTGATCAGTGAAGTCAGTCCTCTGTGATTGCATTCAGCCATGACAGGCCATTACACTAAATGCACAGCAGTATTGAGAGACTGCTAAATAATGCAGCAGGTTATTAGACCAGATCAGTACTCATTCCAGTCTCAGGCACGCAGAGCCGGGGAACAGTTTTTCAGCTTTAGGCTCCTACTGAATGCCCCACTCGAGCGATATACATATTTGTGTGTACGGCATTCGGCAGCATCAATCAGATCTGCCATTGCAGTAATAATGCGAAAAATTACTCATGCTTCATGTGTTACACTGGCACAAAGCCTAAGGATAAAACAGTAACACTGTGACGGCTGGCTAATAGAAGCTGATATGTATAATTACAACATTTGATAAGAAGCATCTATTCAGATTGTAACTATTTTACCAATTACACAATCACTGCCATGTGTTTTGAATTGTGCATTGCAGCAGGAGGGACATTATGCTTTGCCACTGACTGAATTAGTTTAACATCTTGGAGTCCAGAAACTTTTGGAGCTAACGACTGTTGAACTCCACACAGTTGGAAGTAAAACTTTCTCAGGTGGTAAACAGATTTGTTGTTCCCTGCAAACAGGAGTGGCAGAAATATGATGTTAAGAACACACTGAGCATACAGACAGACAGTGACAAATGGACTATGCTGCAGGAGGGGTTTCAGATGTTTCTATGGATGTTTCACTATTCTGGTCATCAGATTTACTTTTTCAACATTTTCTTCTCCAAAAACGTGTAACGTGTGAAGCATTTATTAGGTTATGTTTTCTTACATTTCTGTCAAGCCAACTTGTAAACCAAAGCAAGAAACTTCCACCAGCTTTGGTGAGTTAATGAAAGGAAGAAAACCTGTATTATTAGCAATTATAACAATAAAATTTTAGTTCTACCTACTCTGAAAAATGGCAACAACAAAAGTAGAAAAGTAAAAAATAGTATTTCACAACTTCATGAAAGCATGAGAAAACCTAAATGCTGGAAATAAGATAGAGTTGTACTTTAAAAGGTCCCGTATAATGGTTTCAAGACCTCATTTATTTTCATTGGTTTGACATAAAGCAGAATGTCAGGCTAGGACTTTACATTGGAAAAGAATAAACAGATTTAATAAACGAACTGAAACTAGGGAAACAAGACAAAAGTCATTTTCGGTATATGACCTTAAAGCCACACATTAGTCTGTCACGGTTTATGAGCAAGTTCGTCTCTGAATACTAAAAATGTATCATGTAGTAAATCACATAACAATGATATTTCATAAATTCGTTTTGACCTTTATTTTGTGGCCTTTTGTTTATTATTACATAATCCTCTGATCCTGAGGTGATACTGAACACCGCTGACTGGTGACACAAGCTCCCAGACAGCTTGATGTACACCACATTTATTCACAATGCAAACAAGCACTGGTTTTAACTGGTAATATAATTAGGACTTGGGATGGGAACTTCTTGCAATGTAATAACTGTTTGAACAATATGTCCAATTTTCTGACAACTCTAGAAGAGTTAGATAAGAGAGAGTGGGTTCTTAATTAAGAAAACAAAACTTAAATTATATTTGCTAATTATTTCAATGTGATAAAAACAGTAGATTGCTGCTTCTTTGGAGATGAATGTCAAAACATTTTTTTAAACTGCACGTTTTCCTCCCAACAGCTTAAGTGTCACACACGCACAAAAAATAACAAATAAAAACACAAATAAACTGGACATCTGACCTCAGTTTCTGGAATTACTTGCATTTCTACACTACTTGTATTCTCAGATATTTAGTCTTCTTTACAGATATATCATCACAATTATATGCACATAATCTTTAATTGAGAATCCACTTTTGTTTAACTTCTATTAAAAAAACACATTAAGCCAAAGTGTAGAGATTAAGTTCAAGGGTGTGGTTTCATGTTATACTGTATATCATGACTTTTTTTTTACTTTTACATGATGCTACTAATAATAGGAGATGATTGAGACATACCAAATATCTGTGTGGAAACTGTATTTAAAATGGACAATCATAGTCAATGAATGACTGTGAAAGGTGGGTGTATTACATATGCAGTGGAGAGCTACAGAGGGTAATTAAGGTAGCTCATCTCAGCCACATGACTAGTATGAGTAGGAATAAGCTTACACCAGCTGAAGGAGACAAATCTCTTGAACACGAACAACTTCTTTCTGAGCGGTATGGCTGCAACATTGGTTTATGTAAAATGCGTTGAATCTCTCATTCCCTCGGGGGTTCATTTAATGGGCTTTCTGTCCCTCAAAGCAGCGGCAATGGCACGCAGGAGTGACCTCACAGGTTTGTACATATCTGAACCTCATACATGAATGCAGCTTTAACATTGATGACGTGGACTGCTCCCAAAGTTAGAGCAACTGTTTCACAGCAGCACCATTTCCTCTGGCTTCTGAAACCTTCTCACCATGTTCTTGAGTATCACCATGGTAGGTACATTTTTACTCTCCTTATGTGTCCCTTACACATAAGCAGGGATCGTTCAGATCAGTTCTCATCTATTGCCATCTGAATGGCTGTTTGCAGTCAGAGAGAGGAAGGGCCTGCCCACAGCATTGAGCGGCGACAGTAGTGCGGGAGAGAGGGATGCACGAGGGAAGCAGGCTGGGGAGGAGTTGGGTGGAGGAGACGCTGGAGAGATGGAGTAAAAACAGAGAGGAATATATACATAGATACAGCGAGTAGGGGAGGGGTGACCTCTTTGTCACAGTGACTTTCTGTGTCACAAAGCATACCCTGCTGGCTGTTACGGATATGAGAGAGAAATAGTGACGAGGAGCGGACACACAGCAGAGGCCCAGAGAGAAGCAATCAACACAAACAGCCTGTGGTTTAGAGTTTTTGATGGCTAAAAATATACAGTCATAAGCCACTTCAATTACTGGCTAAATATAAATAAATGTCTCACTCTGACAGCTACTCATCTTGAGAAGTATCAGAGGAAAAAGCAACTTGCTATTGATGTTGGAATCACATTTATAGTACGATTTATTTTAGTGGATGTTGCTTCACTCCCATTTTTAAAACCAAGGAGCTGATTTTGGTTTCGTGTTGTTTGTGTGTGTGTGTCCATGTGGCAATGAAAAATCAGTTGGCTGGCCAGCTAAATTGTATGTATGAGATAGACTGGTATTGATATATTTCATGTTAATGCAAGTCTCTTTCAGCCTTAGACTTTTAGGCTCAAGGCACAGGACTGATAGACTAATATGACATGTGACAGTCGCCACACCCCACTGCTCAACCAACGAGTAATACGATTAAAGACCAGGACAGTTATTCTGTTTTTGGAGGCTGGACTAAAGCAAACAATGTACTAATGATTTTTATAATAGATTCATCTGATGATTACTTCACTGAGTAATCAGTCCGGCTCTAGTCAAAGTATTGACAATAAGACAATTCTTTACAGATAAGAGATCGAATTGATCACGTTGTGTAAAATATAAACCATTTGCACTGATTGCACCTTTCGCTCTGCAACTGAACAACCTACATGTGAGAATGAATTGATGAACTCTAACTGAGAAATCAAGTGATAAAGAGAAGGAAAGGCAGTGTGTACTGGAAGTCTGGAGGTCTGACACAGCGGCCGGCAGTGGCCGATGAGCAAGAGATGAGGCCTGCTGTAATTATGCACAGTACCGCAAACTGACTCTAGCTTGTCATTTTAACTGGGTGGTGAAAGCTGCAAAATAAAGACATTACCCCAATTTTGGTGGTGTAGCTGGAGGGGAGGCTAGGGAGTTTCCTCTTCTTTTTACCCACCAAACTAGCAGAGGGAGAACAAGTGCTACTTAGCATGCAGTGGAGCGATGACTCATCTTTTCCTCCTTTGATTTATTCACATCATGGCTGAAATGACATGCATGTGTCTCATAATCCAGGGACTGCCGCTAGAACCAGTCCCAGGTTGGATTTAAACTGTCCGAAGAAGCCTTAATGCTCAACGGTTGATAGGTCAATAGGTCAATTTTAAAGATAAACGGTCGAATGCTTTTGGTGGTCTGTACTGAATTAAGATCAATATGTCAGAAAAAACACGTAACTTGTCTTATAACAGAATATCTTTAATAATCTGAGCATAACCTACACACTTTATAAAAAGTCCAGTGATTAAATATTTATTAATGAACACCTGGTGTGGAGTTGAAGGAATATCCAACCAATTTTCACATAATATACCCAGAAAACGACACAACCAGCACCACATTTATCAGTGTTAATTGTTTGCACCATCTGCATCCCAGTGTCCCAAATGGATACCTCTAATGTGCACCTTCTAATTAGTTGACACTAGATGTCAATCAATGCAAAATGAAGTCACGACTACAGATGGTGTGAACCTGAGGAACAGAGAGAAGAGACTTGTTAAGCGCTAATATGAGAAATTGTAGCACTTCGAGCTGATGATGTTGTACGGTGAGCATAGTGCTCAGAACACGGCAAGTCAGGAATCTGTGCATTGCTGCTGCAGTTACTGTATCTACTGTAACTGCGGTATATGCGCCAAGGTGGACCATGGCAGAAGTCCAATACCACTCAAGGTAGCTTGTTTCCTTCGGTTCTACTCGCCATTTCATTTCCAGCTGCACCGTTGTCTAAGTATGTGATTACTAAACAGGAAAGTGGCCATTGGTTTTCCTTGTCAGGTGCCCTGTTACTTACAGAAAAGACATAAGTGAGACCTCAGCTGTGAGAAAGATTTGGACCGCAGCCCAGATGTTAGATTAACTTTCATCAAAGTCGATATCAAGTGATTATAGAAACCCACCCTCCACCAACGCCCACTGACTAACAAACCTAATTAAGTGGTGCCATTAGCGCCTGGGTGATGAAATGAAGTATAAGTGAGGACAGGGGGAGATATAAGAAAGTGGGTGAAGAGGAGGATCCAGACAGCATTTCAAGGAGGGATCATTTTAACTGCACACAGACATGCAGAAGAGAGAAAGGAAAGCGGGAAATAAAAAACCTCTGGCATCACGTCCCAAGAATGTCAGCAATGAGCTTACAGACCACATCCCAACACATAAGAGTCAGAGTCGGAATCACATCCAGACCTATAACAGCACTGGAAGAAAGAGAGGGATTGCTGTGGAACGCCTGAGTGGGAGAAGGAGGCCCTCCGACAGTCCAATGAGCATCCTGCATCTACATCACATGACGCAATCCCACAAATGGTTCTGAAATTGTTCCATGCTGCCAAAAGTTTCTCTTAAAGGGAAAAAAGACAGCGAGAGAGTGGGAGAAAGATTTAAAGGAGGAAAGAGAGAGAGAGAGAGAGGGGGAAAGAGAAAAGAAAGGGAGACGTTGTGGAGAGGGTTGGAGGGAGAAGGGAGAAAACATAAGGCGATGTGTTTTACTGCATACCTCGGGCTGGGTCACTACGAGTACAGAAGAGACATAAAACAAATCAGATCTGGAATGACCCTGGGTCCAGAGAGAGCGGGTCTACAATGCAAATACAGAGGCTTGTGATTCACACATAGAAGTAGATCTAGGGCCAACAATAACAGTAAAAAAAAAAAAAAAGAGGGTGAAAAAGGGAAACTTAGAAGGAGGAGGAAGGTGGGCGTGAAGAAAGCAAGTATCATTAAAAGAAAACATGATCTGGGATTGGTGACAGAGGAAGTTTAATTCAAATCTGCTCGGCGTTTAGAAATTTCCTCAGAAAAAAAAAAAAAAACAATACATGGGGAGAACAGATAGAGGAAAGAGAACAATGGACAAAAAGAGACAATGTGGACCTTACAACACTAAAGTAGAAAACTGAGTCTGTAATTCAGCTAAACAACTGGCTGAGCAGACTAGTCCAGTCCTGTCCCTTCGCCCCTCTCCCCCCTCTCTCTCGCTCATTCTCCCTCCCGCAGCCTCCATGGGTCTATCTCGTACTCTTTTCCTACGATCACAGGGAGCATGTTACAGCAGCAGTAATAGCACATGACAAGGTGACCTGTGCCCCACACAGGATGGGCTAAACTGGGGTGGAAGGGGTGGGGGGTCTCATGTCCCGTGTCCAACCCCTACGGTCTCTGCACCACTCCCCCCCCTGCACAGGCCCCAGTGCTGGCCTGCAAGAGGAGAGAGAGGCAGTGACGGCAGCCTGCCCCCTTATGCTGGGCCCCTTGCTGGACTCTGGAGAGGGGAAAGAGACGAGGCAGGGAGAGGCCCACTCAAACACACACCAAAAGTCCTGTTTATGTCTATGCTGAATTTGACAGAGAATGCACATTCTCGAGCACACAGAGTTGTGCACGCAGAAAGCCAACCGGACAGACAACAGACATGTGGGTGAGGTGGGTGCAAATACACTTAGCCCACAAGTCAACGTTATATAACCTCCATAAAATCCTGTCTCTCTTTCAGGAAACTCTCCTCTTAGAACATGTGAAATATAACAAATTGCGTTTATATTTCCAGTCCACTTTTGAATAGTGAAAAAAATAATAATAATACAGTTTCATCTGTAATCCACTTATACTGTACATCCACCTAGATATCAAACAGTGACATCCATTTAGCTTTCCAAGAAGAACTCTTTCTGCGTGACTTGCAATATATATATATACTATACAACAAATATTACCTGTGTGATGTGTTTGGCCTAGAAACCATCAACCACAGGAGGTAATTCAGGACCCAAAGACATTAGGGGGAAGTTAACACTTCATTAGTCTGAAAGGCAACTGAACATATACGGCAAACAGCACGCATGCAGAGCACATACAAGTGGGTCTATACAGTTAAGTACAGCAGCCTCTTTCTTCTTATAGGGTTACATGTGAGAGGAAGCGACCAATTACTGTAGTCACGAACGGGGGGAGGGGCGGGGTATTTCACTGTACAGGACTTACTGGACTGTACCATTACCACAGCTCACAGCTCCGTGGACAACCTGCTACAGTTACAGTCAATAAAGACACAAACCGAGCCCAGTTCGTCGCAGGTCTGCGCTCAGTCCTACTGACAAATTCATTGGAAATTGAGCCAAAAGCTGAAACATACTCGGTCCTCATTTGGGTTTGTGTTTCCCGTTCGCTCTCAAATAATACAGGTTCTACCGTAAATTTCCACCTCATATAAATCCAGAACATATGTGACCGTTGATCTCAAGTCCAGCCAGTTGTTGAGAAGGGAAACCGCATTTTTCTTTCTTTTTTTTTTTTTTTTAAACAGGCTGATATAAAAACAACAACCTACCAGCTATTTTTCAAGAGTCAAACTGTTTCATAAACAGAAATGGATAGGTGTGAGAATTATAGCACTAAGCTCACTGGCAGAATAGGCTGGAATATATATACCTCTTGCTCTGAGCTGTATTTGGTCCCGTTAGATTTTCTTTTAAGTGATGAGAGAGAAAAAGCTTGAGGCTGTTTAAATTTCAGACTTAAGAAAGACAAGACGCTCATGTAATTAATGATGTCATTATCAGCCAGCGGCTCACTTCTCCATGACTATGAAGTTAGTGGTTAAGGTGTGAAAAAATATGATTGTAGAAATATAAAGAAAAGTCTACCTAGCAACTGTGTGTTTGTGAAAGTGACGGAGAACTCCTTCTATGCTCGGATAAACTGTTGTGCCGTTATGTTACATGACAAGCTATATTCTGCACTGAGATCACTGACGCTTGTAACAAGTCCGTCATGTGTTAATCAACTGACGTTACACTGTTATTAAAAGGTGACTAAATATCAAGCGTGTCACCTTTATTTCATTACTTATGATTGATAATATAATGATGAAGTATTTATAATTTACGGGATGAATTTTCACCCTGATATAATGTTCTCATTTGGACAAACAAACAGCCAATTGACTGCAAATTTCATTACACACCACAAACAGTCAGGCCCAAGTCCTTTGGTTTCAGCAGCGTCACTCATTTAGGTCACATCTTAAAAAGTCATGTTAAATGAACCCAAGTTTTTAAAAGTACTAATATGTCCAATTGTAGAAAGCACTTCAATATACTGGTATTGCAGTCATTTCAGTATTGATAGTAGCCCATGCATTACTCACTACCTGATTCTTAAGAGAAATCTTTAGACATGAATGACGAGAGTGAATGTATTTCTAATAACCAAAATATCATAGTAGTGAAATCACGAGACTGCATCCATCCCAGAAAATCTGTGCAGAAATGTGCAACTTCAAAGCAAACACAAATCACGTCTTACTTACACGTGAACAGACGTATCCTTTCCAAGACAGCAGACTCTCAACATACACGAGTGCACAGTGTGAAGTATGACTGAAAAGCATTATAAAAATGTCTCACCTGAGGTTTTAGCATGCCCTTGTACAATAGGTTAGACTTGAAACCTTTCTTCAGTTTATCCCAAGTTGTTAATCCTGTTCAATACAAAAGCAAAATGGCATGTCGCAAGTTACTGAGTGGGCCTATACCTGACCTGCAGTTGCTCTGTTTATGTAACACTGAATTCAACATACACACTCATTGGTAATCATCATCATACAGCAGTAAGGCAAACACGTTGATTAAAACAACACACTTTAAACTGGGCTAAACCTGTTTCTTCAGGGGTCTTTAATAACAGCAATCACATAAACTCAAGTCTCGACTTTAACATTCCTCCTGTGCATGCGATTTTCATACCTCAGCTCAACTTTTCCCCATCAAGACCGAGTTGCTTTTTAATCCTCTTTAGTCGCCGTTTGTCGTCGCCTTCATGCTCGTGCAAAGTGTGTCCCCTCCATGTTGTTGCCTGGGTGGGTTAGCTACGGGGAGGAAGAGGACTGCGTTGCACTAAACTCAGAAATGTGAGGAGACTTGGGGAGAAAACGTCAAACTCGTACGCCCTTCCAGACGCTGGCTCCCACCGCGGCGCTGGTAGTAAGTTAGCTAACGTTAGCGTGGCTAGCTGGCTGCTTTAACCCTAAAACGGCTCCAAGTTCAGCCAGCCGTTAACCGTTCTGTGACCGCGGCCAACGGCTGTTCAACGGAAACACGGTTGAGGCGCAGCGGGGTCTCACTGACGGGCTAACGTACGCGTTAACATGAAGAAAACTCAAGCACACCTTACGGTAGTCCGACGAGAAATACCCCTCCTTCTTCAGGACCCAAATAGATGGCCATTACTTTTTGTTATGCACCGCCCCCTCTTCAGGTCCTCTACGGGAAAGAGGGATTTCCCCCCCAGCCCCTCCGGTAACCAATCACATGTGGGCTCGGCGTGTCTCCCGTGCGCTGATTGGTGACATTTCGGCCCAGCCCGCCTGTGATTGGCGGGTTCCGGTGCCCGTAAGGCGGAGACCCGCCCCCTGAAACAGGGGTGTGTCGTGACGTCAGAGGTAACGAAGAGGTAAACAACTTTGACCGCGTGAGCTTTAAGGCAACATCGTTTTGCCTCTGATGTGTGAATCAGCGGACACCCGGTGGGGGCATCACCGTGCTAACATTAGATACGCTGTGGTGTCTCAATGGGTGGAAACCGTCCCGTTGAGGTCGTGTTTCTCTCTCTTGCGCCCAAGCGTCTTTGTTTTGCAGCTACGGGCTTTAAGCCTTATATTTGAGTTTTAAATAAGCCACAACACCAGCCCCATCGATATCACGCGGGCCAAACAATAATATGAGCTCCGTCTGGTCCTTAATCTTCCATTTTATGCATTTTGTTTCATTATTTCTTTGACACTTTGCAAATGTGTGCAGTGAGGCGTGCGTATTGGAGGGGTGTGTCTACTCTGCAGTACAGTGGTAGGCTGGGAAGCAATTCCGCTGCATGGCGATCTTGCCATACATTTGCAATGCATGAGAGATTGCCGAGTATGCTAGAAATAGACGATGAAAACCCTCCACTACACGACCACACTGGGCAAATATTGCTGATATTCTGTGCCATTCACCGAGATAGAATCTGGGGGTTTTTTTTTCGACACACTTATTTGGCTATTTAAATGACATTTGTTCATTCACGGTTGTCTGCACTCTGATATGTGGTGTAAATGGTGATATATATATATGTGTGTGTGTGTGGAGGTGGGGCCAGCGGAGGGGGCCTGGGTGAAGGTCAGGGGTGTGTCTATAATGTAAACACAGTAAAGGCGACAGATACGAAGGGGAGTGGGAAAGAGAGAGGAGGGCCCCATCCGGTCCCATATATCCTCTTCCAGCCAATTCCTTACTCCTGCTGCAGTCTGAAAACAAGAGGTAGATTAGTGTAGATTGTAACGCGAATACAGATCGCGGCTGTGCAAATTATTCAGCTTTTTTTCCTCCATACAACAGTAGCTGCCTACAAGCAGTACACAATTATTTCTGACGTTTTACAAGGTCTAGGACATTTGTTTTTGTATAAAAAAATAGGCTACCTTTTACAAATACATTTACTCTTTAAAATGTGATACATCTAATCTGTTGTGCTATCTAGAAATAATCTTTTTTGCTCTTTAAGATATAATATTTTAAAACTGAAAACAGCCAAGTGATTAAACAGACAATGAGTCAATGTCAAAAACAGTTTATAGCAATAACCAAAAAAAGGTATAGGCTGAAACAGTAGTGTATTGTGCCTACCACTCGCACAACTGCATGAACAAGCTCTTCTGTCACACCTATCATATGTGTATCAGGTATTTTGCACCATCCATTTATCCACTGCATTGATCTAATAGTCAGCACAGTACAGATATATGGTGTGCAGTGCTTGTCTGCTTTCTAAATACCCTACCAGCACTGCCTTGCCTCCGAAATGACAAGAATTTTCACAACAAACATTCCCTAAATATTCCAGTCCCCTCCACATTAGACAGTTATACATTTTGTACCCGCCGTGTGGCTAAAGAGTACAGACCACTCAACAATTAGGGCCACACCGTAAAACCCAAGCATTCATGTGCAAAGTTCAATGTCAGCTACCAAGTTAGTTATGTCCACCCTCAGAATCAGCATATCCTGAGCCCTGCAGCACCTTAGACATGTGTCATAAGCTTGTTAACTGTTGATTCATGTGCACTAACTAGTAGTAAAGTATGTGGGTGTTAGGTTCATGCTTATGAAGAGTTGATCCTTGTCCTGTGGCTTGGGAGGTCTCCAGGTCTGGCACCAGTACTTGATCCAGCCGTTCAGCTAACGGGGATTTATTTGGCTCCACAACACCCATGTCAGACATGTATCCTGGCCCAGCCATTTTGTGTCCTCAGATGCTCCGGCCCTTCACAGTGAGCTGGCTTGCTGTCTGGAAACCAGGAGAGTGGAAATAATAAATCAGAAACACTTGACCCACTAAAACTACGGGAATTAGTATTCGTGGCACTGGGGCAGAGACATAAATAACTTCCATAGTAGCAGAGCACATGCCTTAAGGACAGAAAGATTTGATTTTAGGCTATAAAAGTGCAAAGGGAAAGTACAGGGCCTGTAAACATCAGTTGAACACACATATTCGTATGCATATCCAAGCAGTAATGTGGCTGCAGATTTAGAGGAGATGCATTAAAGGGGAACGTGTTTCCATTATGGTGCATTATGACATTGATACTCTCGTCACAATATGATGAACTAAAGATAAAGATAATCATTTGTGGAAGTGATGCACTGAACAGAGTAAAGGTTAATAGACATAAAACATGTTGTGGATTGTTTTGTCAGGGAACAAAACTGTAATGTTGCACAAATTATGAGCAGATTTCACAAGGTGTCATCTGAGTTTTAAAGTGTGTTCAACAACACTCACACACACACACACCACACACACACAACACACACACACACACACAGCTTCATCAGGTATAGACACATCAGATAAGATAAGAAGTTTAACATCATATGTCTTACATTTTTCTCAAAGTTGTCAACCCTCCATCATTTAGAGACAGATTTGCTGGTCTGGGGACAGTCACAGAGACACAAAGATCCCAAACAAGATAAACACACATGTTTTAGGAATTACAGTAAGAACGACACAGAATCTCTAAAAGCACTCACTGTGTCCAGCGTCGACATGAGCAGAGCCCTCCGGTGCATCAACCCACTTAAAACACCTGAGAGAATCTCTAGCCAGCTTAGCATGTGCTGATCAGCTGGCAGGTGCTCTTGTGGATACACTCAATCTTTGCCTGCTCCAGTTTGTAATGTTTGATTGCAATACAGCATGCATTCATGTTGTGCCTATGAAACCCAGGAAATCCTGCCTGAGGGACTACCACCCTGCTCCACTTACGCTTGTCATCATGAGATGCCTCGGGCTGCTGGTCAAAACTCACATACAATCATTTCCCCTAGGCAATCTAGACAGTCTGCAGATTGCATAGAGCAAATAGATCAACCGAGGATGCCATCACTTTAACCCCTCATTGCCCTGACGCACTGAAAAGCATACATGTGAGAATACTGTTGATTACCGCACACTGCACACAGCACTCAGTACAACTCTACTCATCCTCAGGGATGACGTTTGATCACCACCATGTGCAACTGAATCCTCGACCTGCTGACAGGCAGACCACTGGTGGTGAAGATTGGCACTTCTTCCACTCATTCTCGGCACTCAAGCCCAGGCCAGTACTCCCTGGTCACACATAACTGTGAGGCACAGCACAGCCCCTCTGTCATCAGTTGGAGAATGACACCACAGCCATCAGCATTGTCACTTACCAAGTTTTCATGAAAGAGGAAAGAAAATCTGATTATTTCTGACTTTCACCAATAGCATTAATTCTGAAACATCTACTTAAACAGTAGGGTATCTAAAAAAAACAACACATGTGCAAAGTAAAGAAAAACATGATTCTTATATAAATTCTAAATACACAATATGTGAGTCTTGGTTTAGAAATATTGGAGCGATGCCAGGAAATTTTTACTACTACTCGTAAAAACTGAGAATGGAGTACATGAACAGTGGGGCTGCACGATATGGTAAAGAAAAAAATCAGATTGCAAATATTTTGACAGCTATTTCAGTTGCAAAATGATTCACGGTTAGTGGGAATCATCATTTTTGCATCAAAATGTTAATTTCACAGGAAAAACAATTATGATGTGAATTGTTGGGGCCTGTATCAAGCAAATGTGTTTACTTACACCCGGAGAACAAAATTTGTAGCGTCTGTGATCATGATATTGCACTTGGCCATATTGTGATTGTGATAATCAATTGTGCAGCCACAATACAAACACAATATTTTATTTCTTGCAATATCTCCGAGTGACCTGGTTTTGTTTGTTAATAAAAACACAGTATTGACAGTGACAAGGAAATAACTGTGAACGAGGAGGAAACATCCTCATTGTCATTAATATTCCTTAAGTGGAGAGAGTCAGCAGTTCCAAGTTCCTTTGGATCAGTGATATGGACTATTGTTGAAATATAAATTGTCATGGCTCTGTAGATCCTCTCTACCTTTTACATGTATATCTGTAGCAACTGCAGTACTGCGTGGTGTCCAAGTTGCGCCATCCTGGACTGTAAAGCTGTACAGCAGGTGATGTAAACAGCATAGTTTCTCACAGGCAATAAACAACCACCCCTCCAGGGCATTTACCACAGGAGACACTTGAAGGAGGCCCACAGAATCATCCAAGACCACACTCATCCCTAGCCACAAACTATGCAGGCTTTTACCTTCTGGAAAAAATTACGTAAAGTATTATTTCCAAAGCCAACAGGTCCCGGACAGCGTCGTCCTCAGAGCCACCAGACTGTTAAATTTATAACCAAATATCACTTGCTCACATCCTGTTTTTACTGCTTCCATTGTATACTGTTTTGTACCATAATCCGTCTCTCTTTTTCTACATATTACAAACCACTGAACAGTCTAAAACAGTACTGTTTAGACTATTCAGTGGTTTGTAATACAGTTTTGTCCTCCACTGCCCTGTAGTGTTTAGTGTACGGTACAATTTTATTTTATTTTAATGCTGGAGCTGAAGTTCAATCTGCAGCATTTAAAAGTAGTGGAGCCATCTGAAATGTAGTGCAGTTAAACTATTAAGCTTCACAAAATGTAGATATTATTTTTAATTTTAACATTTTACATTAAAAAGTACCTTAAAAGTGTAAACAAGTACAGTAAATGTACTTAACATTTATAGCCTACACTAATTTGCAACGCCTGTCATTAAATGGGCTTTTAAAATGAATAAAACTAAACAACAAATACACACAGTAGAAAACCAGACTCCAAAAGGAGTATGTATAAATTTCACCCTTGATGTAAGATTTAAGATTAAGATTAAGATAATTAAGATTAAGATAATTAAGATTAAGATAATTCCTTTATTTATCC
>NW_023339740.1:10471702-10473823 GCF_004916995.1 Morone saxatilis | reverse complement strand
GCAGCAATAGGGCAAAGCAGCGCACAGTAAAAATATTATATATATATAATATATAAGATATAAAAACTATAAATTAAAGTATATACACTATTTGTTGTTCTTAATTATATACAATCAGTGAAATAATCAGTGTAGAAATAAAGTGTATCATTAAATGCGTTTCTTCTTAAAACATTATTAATAAACATTTTTATAAGTATTTGAGAAGCCTTAATATTCTATTAGTTATAAAAAATAAATGATACACATACATACTGACAGTGTTTTAATGTGTGACGTATGGTTTAGTATAGTGTGAGCTCAATCAAACTGATATCTTTTATGTTTTGTATTGCAGCAAATCTTGAACATTTTTGGAATTCCTTTGTCTTCTTCAAATATTTACTTAAGAGACCAAAGGTTATTTTTCTTTTCCTAATTCCTCAGAAGATAATCAAGAAGGGTGGAAGATGTTCCTGGACTCCTACAGTTCCTAGACTTCATAAAGCACAAAAATAACAGGACATATTGAAAACAGGTAATATAGTTGCTACATGAGCCAGTTCTTAAATTTAGTGACGCAGTGAGATTGACTGTGACTGACTGATCTTTCATTCACAAACAGAAAAATTTGAAACCTTATACTGTGTTTCTTCATTCTTTTCTCCAGAGGCTTGCGGGGAGCTGCAATATGGAGATCTGACTACACAGAAGACAATGGTTTATTAAAGTCCCTCTAGTTCCCTCTTCTGGGAAGCTGAGAGACAACATGGCCTAATTACCCATTACTATACTGTACTATCATATTATCCCAGTCCCTGGGCTATAACAACACTACAGTACTAAATCTACAGTGTTGCCCTTTTTAAAAAAAGGAACAGAGGATGGCACCAGTGAATCCCTGAGTGCCTGCCAATGAAATTAACTAATGTGCAACCGGTTGAGCCAGTTCCAAGCAATCACACCAAACTGGAGCCTCTATTGTGTCTCAGCAACAAAGGAAATATGAATAAGCATTAAGATCTTAAGATATTACAGTGTATTTGCCAAGTGACTACCCCTAACTCTCTTTTATCTGTCAACCCAGTGAGAGTTAGATTGAGAATCTGCAAAACAGCTGGGCTCGAAAAACACTTGTATCTGGTATCTGTATCTGGTTAATTATTAGTTTCGGAAGACCTAATAATAGTCTCTGTGTCTTAGTTGTGTGTAATGCACAAACCAAGCAAGCAAGCAAGCCCATTCACATCAGTGCAAACAATCTTTTATCCTTGGCCACTGAGCAGAGATCCACTTGAGCAGTGGGGGTTACTTAAAAGCACCTAGGTAGTAATTGCTGAAGCCTTCCTTACTTTGTTTTCCCTAATCAGATGTACTTTACTCATTATTTTAATAAGAGTTAAGTTTTATTTCCAAATGTTTATGCAATCAGTTCAAACTAGTGAAAGCGTTGGTCCAGGCTTTAACATAAGGATGCTTACAATTATTGTGGCTTCCACAGAAAAATAATCTGTTGTAAAACTGTTGTTACAATTTAGTTAAGCAACTCTTATCAAGAAGGGCAAGAAATAGGTTGACACCTTTTTTAGCAATTATGCAATGTAAACTTTTATTTTGAAAACAAAGCTTTTATTTTGGGAAATCGAAATCGGACAACCAGCAGCTTGCTAGCAGATCACCTTATCGAAAGTAATTGACGTGACTCAAACCTCCAGTAATGTAGGCCTATTTGATAACTCATATCGGCAGGCTCGGTTAGACAAACAGGGGCGACTGTCTGCACCTGTTTGTTATGGATGCGTATGTTAATAAAAACGTTACCTGTGATTTCACACTCCGACGCTGCTGCCTCTCACCACCACACACAGCGAGTTTTGTTAGCTTACCCGAGTTAGCTAGGTTAGCTTTACTTAGCTAACCAGCAATGCCGAAACACGGGGTGGTCGTCACTCCGACTAAGAGTTTAACCTCCCTAATACCGTACCGATTGGTAAGACGTACAACTGGAAAATTAATATTTCTAAATATAAACGACACTGATCAGAAGATGAATCCTAAAGTCACCATATCGCAGTACTTCATGACAAGTACAGTGATATGGCCGTAGCTAGCGGAGTTGGTCCCATGGTGTAATGGTTAGCA
>NW_023339740.1:10459104-10471602 GCF_004916995.1 Morone saxatilis | reverse complement strand
CGGTCCCATGGTGTAATGGTTAGCACTCTGGACTTTGAATCCAGCGATCCGAGTTCAAATCTCGGTGGGACCTCATCCTTTTAACCTGTCAAGGTTTAAAGGTATGACTTCAGTAGTGAGTATTTTAGAAGCAAATAACGTGGGGACTAAAGAAATTGTTTTAATTGGCCAATAAAGTAAGGGAAGAATCTCAGTGAGGCAGTGAGGTCCAGGATAGATGCTAATCCTGCAAACTATGGTCCTGTTGGTTGAAATCAAACTGTTATTTGATGGAAGATAGTGGCTATATACTGAAGCAGATTTAGGAGAGGAACGGTCAGCGCTGTGTCTGGATGAGCTCAAGTAAATCAAGAGTGTCTTTTGATGTTGAAAAAGCATCACATGTTATGAAGATTGCTTTAGGTTAAGTGATGAGCACACAGTTACAGAAGACAGGGTGGTAAAGGCCAGTGTAAAAAGTATATTGGAATACGGATACAGTGCAGAGGGTAGAACATGGCTGTTTGGTTTTATGAGAGCTACTGGACTTTCAAAGAAAAGACATTCAGTAAGACTATATCCAGGAGGCAGTAACGCAACCTTAAGGAGGCCAACTGCTGTAAAAAAAAAAAGAAGATATGAATGCTTATGTCATGCAATCATGGTGTTTCAAGGTCATATAGTGCAAAAGCTGAGAATATGTGGCAAATAAGTGCTGCACTTAATCTGATTTACCACTTTTACCTAGTAACAAAAAATAACAAATATATAATTCTGTTTGCAAATAAGTGATAAAATATCTCCAAATATATGTTACATGAAGCCTTTAAATGATGAAGCACACACTTTGCATGTGATTTGATTTTATTACTTAAAGTTCCTGTCAAACATGACATGTACCATTCTTCTCAACACCTCAGAGGACTAAAATATATTACTTCTTTTACATAAAAATCCATTATGAAAAATAATGATTGTGCTGAAGTCATCTAAATACTGTATATATGGTCATTTATAGAAAACACACATATCAAACAACAACAAAAAAGTAATGAAAAAGAAAATTAAACGTTCAAAATATCTTTATCTTTACACAGTATTGAATTCTTTGGCTTAAAGTTAAACTCCCCTCTACAACATAACTTACTTATGGGTTGCCATGGATACTGGTTAGTTGAATAGGGACAAAAACAGGGCCAAGACTAATCTGTGGTAAGAAGAGGCTTTTCTGCTTTTTTGGCTCTAATGGCATTACCAACATTGCAGACATTGTACATTGACTCATATGAGAACGTCTTTTCTCAGAAAGGCTTTTTATTTATTTATATTTACGTTTTCTGTTTGTTAGTTCTGTTTTAAGGCTGATCTCCCTTTTACTTGACTATGTAGTTAGTAGCCAGATTATATTTTATTTAATAATCTCCCTGTCTGTGTTTTATATTGTAGGTGCAGTGAGCGTAATACTCTACTGCATCTGTGGTTATCACTTCAATAAAAATACACTTATAGTATAATTGCAATTAAAATGTAGCCAAATACACTTTCTCCTTAAATAGTCGCAATACATAACCTCTGTCTTTTATTTCATCACTTCCTGACATTACATAAGGACCAACATTGTAATTATGCCACTATACACCTTAAAACATGACTCTTACCTTCTACTACATTGTCGAAGACCTTCCATGTTTCTTTAAGCTTTAAGTGTTGATGTAGAGAAACTTTAATACAAATAACAGTGTGGCAAACGGATTGTCACTCACGCAGCTTGTGATGTTTGTTGTACATTCTGTGAACTTTTTGAAACAGGATAAAAATAACTTTACCAAAAGCAAAATAAACAAAACAACCCAAAACTCTTATTTCAATCTCCTTTGGCTTAGGTTACCAAAGTTAGGTCACTTTTTGGTTCATTGAACTATGTCTCTCTAGCTGTTTGCTCTGTTAACTGACAAATAAACAATACTAATCAGAACTGGATGCTGTTATAAAAACAGTCATACAGCCAAGCACAGTGGTGCCACCTGTACAAATGCAAGCAAAAATGTAGTTACAGGCACACACTTCAATAAAAAAATATGTCAAAATCATATTAACATCTCCCCCAGATCCCCAATAGTCCAGAATTTTTCAAACTCTCATCTGTGTAGCTGTGGCCCCAGCATGACTTTGTTGATAAAGTTGACAATCGCAACAGCTGGTTGCTCAGGGTCCATCTCTGCAAACAGGTGACAAACGTTCTCTGTAGTACTGCCCGTCCGCCTCGCCACAAAGCCAAACATCCTGTAACAAAAATCACACGAGGGGTTCAAAGACGGGAGAGCAAATGATATTTGACACTGAAAGAAAACACATTTTGTCTCATAGAAGTAACACATTGTGATTAATTGCCATGCAAGAAGCACACTGTACCAGTCAATAATATCTCTTGCAAAGAAAAACACAGTAACGCAAGCACTTACTTGCTTGACGTGCTATCAGAATTAGTCCACCTGAAGCACGGGTACACAGATAGAGAGACAGGGACAAAACGTAGCAAAACATGAATAACAAAGACATGGAGACTGTTCCATACAGACAAGGCACTGACTAGCAATGCATATTCACCTCTTAGAGTAAAAAAAAAAAAAGCAGACACACAAATGATACAGAACTTATATTTATAAAATATAAGTCAACACAGAGTAAGTAGTAAGAAAGTATTTGTGCAGCAGCAAGCACACAGATATTACTGCCTTTACTAAAGATAAACAGCAGTAGCATCTACAAGCACATATAGTTTGTATCAAAATCATACTGTCAATGTCTCAGTGACCCACCTCTGGTCGTGGGGGTCGAGACTGCTGAAAGTCACACTGCTGATTGGGTAGTGTCTCCTGAAAAACAGTCTGTGTAAACAAAAACAGCATTATGACTCATTTGTCTTTGCCGTTAGCTTTAGGAATACTATCTATTTTTTTTTTTTGCGCTTTTTATATAAATTTGTAGTCGTTTCTAAGATGTACCTCCTTTTGCTGTCGGTTAGAGTGATGCCCTGAGAGGACACTTTGAAGTGGACCATTGTTGCCGATGGACGTGGACTCAGAGCTAAGGTACACTTGGTTGCCTTGGAAACTGCCTCGGGCCCAGTCAACGACTCGGTTTCCACAGAGTTCAGGTAGAGAACGTTGCAAGCTTAATTATGAGAGAGTATGGATTGACATAAAAGTGTGTTCTTATGGCTCAGTGCTAAGAAAATATTAACCTTGACCAGCCTCTGCTGGCCCAGAGTAAGAACTACAACTATTGCATTACATGTGATTTTGATGTAACAGCAGAATCTGCTAAAGCACATGTATTACCTGCTCCTTGTTTGAGGAGGTCAGCCGCTGTGCTGGTGTTTGTTGCAGCCTGCATCTCCTGAAGCTCCCCAACCAAATCTGAAAAATCATAGTTTTCAGTTACATAACAATACTGTTTAAATTATTGAGGATCAAGTCTGTAACTGTTGTATTAAACTGCAACTCCTTGAAGTGTGGAATATTTCTCTCATAATGAATACATCTTATTTGAAAAGGTAGATATTTAATTTAAGAATAAAAATCATGACATCTTAATGTAATGTACACTGATTTGACCTTTTCCTGGGATGCGAAGGGCACACGGCAGGGAGATGGGAGTAATTGAATGCTGGTACACCAGGGCAGATAAACTTCCTGAGACAAAGACAGAAAGAGAAAATAGATGAGACTGGAAGGAAATAATAGGTAAAGCGATCAGTTTCTGTATCCCGTACAGTTGTGTCTCCCAGGTAACTGACCGAAGTAGGGCTCGTTCTGACAGCCCTTGATCTTCACTCCCCGTGGCCCCGTCTCAATGAGGAAGTGTCTTACCAGCTGTTCCAGAGGATCCCCTGAGAGAGGAGAGGAGAGTGAGAAAGGAGGCAGTGAGGATGAAAAATAGGGCATGACTGTTTTGCTGCAGAGCATAATCTACAAGGATGCATAAACAAAAATACTGAAAATATATGATTATGATTGCTATAGACCATATAAAATCATTACGTCATTGCTTTTTTTGATCACGACCGTGCCTCATTTGTGTTTTTCATTTCATGCATGAACAGAATGAATCACGAATACATGAAAACTTAATAAAAAACAGCCCCAGTTATTATTCTTTTTGGTATCTGTGCCTAAATTCGATACCAGTATTAAAATGTGTTTAATTCAGCATGAAAACTTTAAGTAGAATTAGCCATGCAGTTGTTGTCAACTAAAACACCTCATTTGAAGTCCTGTGAAATGTTTATGTTTATGGATTTATTTTTCTTCTTCATTATAACAGCATAAATGCAAACAGTGGTTGGATCAGAAACTACTTAACAAGTATTTAAACTACTTAAAATCTGGATTAGTTTTCTGTGATGTTGTACATTTATTCCCTGCAAACCAAATAGTAATTTTGAATGTTAAAACAGGTTTAGCAGATAAATAAAATCGCGCAATTACTCAACCATTGAAGTACACAATACTGGCATCAAATTTCTGTACATAATTTGTTGAATCGGAGTGACTTGACATAGGCCTTTTTCACAGCACACATTTTAACTTGTCATGAAGTAAAAGCACAGGTGTAACAACATTAACAATGGCTCTTTTCTGTCAGTGTGACAGCGAACCAGCATGCACAATAGGACCCTGAAACTGAACAGGAATTCAAAGGAATTCAGTCATCATTCATTTTATTATTTACACCTTAATATTTCTCTACTGTGACATGTCCAAGAAAGGGCCACTGGAAGCCGGCTAATTTATACTAACAACACATTCATAATGGATACCTTTGCTGCCAATGATGTTGGCATTAGGAGGTGGGGTAGCCACCTTGAGCGCCAGGCCGTAGGCCCCCTGGAAGGAGTTACTGTCTCTGATGAGGAAAGTTCCTGGTTCCTTGTCCTTCAAAACCGCTATTGCTATAGTAGAAAAGACACATTAGAGTAGTAAAATAAGAGATGCAACAATGACAATGTGTGGGTTACACGTCCAAGAACACCCCCCTGTTTCTGGTATTATGTATTAAGTTTCACTATACTGTATCAGTTAATCATTAATAGTAAAAAAAAAAAAAAACACTAGATTGCTGAATGATAAATACAAACATTGCATATGCCTCATCAGGTCATGGCATCAGGCTTCATTGTGACCCTCACCTTGGTCTCTGGAGATGCCTGGTTTGTACCAGTACTTGGAACTGTCCTGGACAAACTTCGCATTGACCTTGATGTCTGCCTCTTCCCTACAGCTGTGTTGGGCAGACCCCCATCTCTGCTCTCCCACAGAGGAGGAGAAAGTAACGTGGTGTGTGGGAGAAGGAGCTGAGGAGACCCGGAGTAGAGAGTTATGTCCGTTCAAGGATCCTGGTGTGGTTGAAAGCCGTTTCTTCTCAGGGAGCGGTGGCTGGATAGCTGGGATGGTGACTGCAGTGTACCCAGTGTATGGCACATGAGGGACGTTTAATAATGGGTAGTAATAGGACGCTGAGGGGAAGGTTGGTGTGTGATATCCGTCGGGCACAGGTGATGGTGGTTTGGTGTCGGATAAGCTGTCTCTGTCTGGAGTCAGTCTTTGTCCTGCTGCATCTGTAGCTGACGTGGAGCGCTGGGAAGAAGACTGGAGGTCTGGGGAACCAATAGGAGAATTTGGGGAAGTGGTGGAAGGGCTAGAACTGAGACTGGCAGAACGGTTCATGGACACACTGCTGCTGTCACATGGGGTATCATTAGGAAGGGCAGAGCCGTTCAGTTGCACCTGGACTGGGGTGATGATGACAGTGGCATAACTTGACTTCTGTAATTGGTTAGATCCCTCTGCACTTCCTGTGATCCTAGCTGCTCCAAGCTTACCATCAGAGCTCAAACTCTGCTCACTTGATGGCTGTGTGGAGTTTATGGATATGTTGGAACTTTGGGTTTGTGTTTCTCTTGGCACCGGTGTGATAGTTTTGCTGTTATTTGTGTTGGACTCCAGGTGTGTCGAGGTTTCTTGGCTTTGTGGAGGGCTATCAGCAGTTACACTAGGAAAATATGGAAAAAATAAGATCATTATCCACAAATATGGATACATGACATTTTATTTTCAGTATTAGTAGATGTCAAAAATAATAGTTTCACCCACCTGTCTTCTGTGTGTGTGGGACTGCTGCTACCAATGACTGTGTAGTCATGATCAGAGTCCAGTCCAGGGGTGCTTGACTGGCCATTAGAGTCCGATTTACTCTCTGAACCCTGGGATATGTCATCAGGCACATCAGACATGGCCTTTTCGACTTTGAGAAGCAAGATAAAACAAGATGAGATGAAGGTTTAACTAAGTGAAGTATTAAATGAAAAAAACAAGTGATGAAAGAAGTAACAAACATGTTATTTCAATGAAAGAAAAACACAAATCTGGTATCATTCACCTTTGTGATGCTCCTGGTGGTCTCTAGATCGAGAAGGGGTCTCGGGCAGCCTGCCTCTCCCTGGAGAGGGGCTACTAGCGGGCAGAGGTGAGGCTGATCCAGAGTGGTACCCTGATGCGTAACCCCGGCTCTCATGGCTCTCAGCTGGGGATGACTGATAAGGAGAGCAGGGACAGGAGTGGCAGGGCTGTGGAGGGGTGTGGTACCCACTGCTGGCTCCATCCCGCACATCTATCAGAGACTGGGGGCTGGGGTAGCCCTGGTGAGTTCCGATGGCATATCTTGGATGCTCCGGGTTTGGGCCCTGATCCAAAGTGGAGTGGCAGATGCGAAATGCCGGCAAGGCTGATTTGCACTGCCAGATCTCCGCCTCTCTTGCCACCTCCCATGGATTTTCACTTTCCCACAGTGGAGGCGCCTCTCTTGTTCGTTGTACCCCTGCTCCTTGGGACCAGTGTGGGTTTTCTGATTGATCAGGGTGCAATGGGTGGAATGTTCTAACTGAGGCTGATTGGTGCTCTCGCCTACCGGAGCAGTCCCGACAGTGGCAGCCAGAGGATGGTGTTGGAGCACTGAAGAACATTTCCCTGTAAGGGCTAGAAGGCAGTGACTGATGGGAGAGATGAGAGGCTGGATTGTGGCTGGAATAATGGAAGAGGTGACACTCTTCCCCAGTGCAGAGTCTGTTTGAGGCTGGGAGGGTGTGGCTGTGTGGGTGGCTGCGTTCAGGGGTGGAATAAGGGTAGCAGGGCCTGAGGAGACAGGGCAGGGGCGTGGGTGGGGTTGGACGTTCCCAGGGTAACTCTGGTAGAGGATGGGCGCTATGTCGATGGCAGAGTTCCATATGAGTTGAATGGGGAGGCGGGGACACAGATTTGGATGGTAAGGCGGGCAGAGTTTGGCTTTTTGGATGTTTTTTAATGCTGCTACAACGGCCAAGACAATGACTTTTAGAAAGGCAGGGCTCTCGTTCTCTCTCCCATCCGACATCACCACACTTTGTACCTCCTTGACTATAACGTGAGTGCTCTCGCCTCAAACCCCCAGGACTTGAAGGGTCTCCATCATCTAAAATCGCTGTCTCTCTATCTTTTTCTTTCCCTCTCGTTTTATCCTTTCCTCCATCTTCCCAGTCCCCTCTTTTCGATGGACTGTCAACATTTTCTCTTTCTGGGTGGCTTATGGATGGAGAGGTCTCTTCCAGTTGATCAGAGGGGACGGAGGAGTGTCTAGAGTCAGAGGTGTAGGTGAGAGGATGGGGCTGACTGGGAGTCTGAGGCTTGACTGTTGGGCTGCTAGTGAGGCATCCGTTGGGTGATGCTGCTGAGGCAGTCGAGCCTGGCCCACGACGTTTCCTCACTTGGGCGTACAGGCTGCCGTCCAGAGGGCCCCTCGTATGAGAGATATCTGGAAGAAACAAGAAGGAAGTGTGATGTTATGTGATATTGATTTTAAGCTGCTCTTAATGTAAAGCTTACTTTTTACATCTGTGTGCATTTCTTACTTTCCATGCTGTCTTGGTGGTGCAGGTTGAAGTTCTCGTAAGAATCCCACCTGACCACAGGGTCGGTGGTGTTATAGTCCACTTTGATGGAGGCGTCGTTCTTGCGGTATTCTCGACCTTGGAAATCAGATATTTTGAAATGAAACATATGCATCAAAGGATATAGTCAGAGAGAGACATTTAATAATTATTTACCTTTAATTTTTTCTGGCCCATTGGAGAATATAAACTCGACTGTAGCATCTGGAGGGAACCTGTCATCTACAGAAAGATGAGCATAAAGGAAATTACTAAAATATCCAGACCGTAACAACAGAGACGGATAAAAACTGTTGCAAGAAAGTGTGATCTGTGAATCTGTGAAGTGGAAATACCAAAGTTAATAAATAAAGATACTTGCTTTCACTCATAATGGAATCAGAGCATGAAGCAACACTTCAAAGAAATGTATCTGGAATTAGTTTTCTTTTTACTTTCATGCATGAGTGTGGGTAATATTATTTATACATTGTATGCATGCATCAGCATGTTAGCACTTAGAGTAACTGTCATGAGACTGCTGCTTTCTGAGCCATGTACAAGCATTTCTGTTTCATCTAAACTGTCATTTGATATTTGTCTCAAAATATTCACAAACACCACAGCGATCGGAAAAATAAGTAGGTCTTGAATTATACAGCCATTTAAACCATTTCAAGGAAGCAATAGAAATATGCTACAGGAGGTTTCCATCTGTACATTTATATGTTTATAATATATTACTATTTTAGTGCAGTAGAGCACTAGTATAATCTAAACAACCTCCCAGCAGTGATGTTGCTCCTACTTGCATACAATACAATACATGCATTTCTTAAGAACCTATATGTTTTTATACCTGTGCAGGCCAGGTCCAGTTCAGTCTTGCCAAACCACAGCTGGGCTCCATGAACAGTACAGGTGTGGAACTGGACTCTGAACACCACCTCCCTCTCTGCTGCTCGACTCCGTCGGTGGTAGCACTTCACCTGCAGAAGATGCAGGTAAGAGAGCGATGTACAAATACTAAGCTTTATTTCACATGGAATGTGTCAAAATGTTGACATATAAGAAGACAAATGTGACAAAATAGAAATGTTAATTTTTATTTTCTTTGTTATACTGCTCTGTTTTGTTGGATCATATAGTGTGTATACAGTGCGTGTTGTTGCTGTGCCAACCAATTACCCTCTGAGATAAACAAAGTACCTATGTGTCTTTCTAGGTCGCTAAGGGCTCTGAGTGTTTTTTACCATCTCAAAAAGACATGCAATGCAGCGTAAGAAAATAATTAAGAATGCATGTTCATAGTCTACAGAGGATTTGTGGCTTAAGTGGTTTAAAAGTAATCAAGTACTTTTTAAAGATAAAGTTGCAAAAGTACACCATAGTCAGGAAAGAAAAACACAGCAGTTTAGTAAGCAGGAATGGCTGCAGGATGTGAGATGTTGCAGTTATTGCACTGTTATACTGTATGTGTGGATATGGATATGATTTAAATCAAAGTAAGGTTTCCAATTTGTGACACACAGTTCACAATGAGCTATTCCTCACCATAATGTCCCCCTTTAATAATAGTGCTGGCTCCATAGTCACACACAGCTTCCTTGCCCTGGAGCTCTGGGGATCACTGGACACACACACACACACACACACACACAGAATAAAAAAGGGCCTTACTAGCTCAAAACATACATAAAACCAGTCAAAACATGTCTCAGTTGGGTAAAATAATGGTAAATAACCTTAACTTTTACATAAGCACAGACCAGCCAACACCTAAACACAGACAGTGGCCTGTATAGACAACATCTGTCAGTTAGACAGGGGAAGGAAAGCGTCTGCCTGCACACACACTGGTACAACTGGACAACTGGCCATGTACTCACTAGACGCCCGAGGTGTAGACCAGCTGTAGGGACTGGTAGATTTTCAGGAAAGGGTAGAAACCTGCAGATACAGAAAATAAATAAAAAAAACAATAAAAAGGGAGGAGCATTTGTAGACAGACAAATGCTTCATTATTATTCTCATACACTGTTAAACACTTTCTGTTCACTATTTAAGAATTACCATAACAACACTCCAAGCTATTACACAAGATTAGTTTGTGTGAAACTGACCTCCTCCCGCCTGGAAATTTGGTAGTGATGGAATGAGGACCTGGTGGAGGAACAGAGGGCTGCTGTTCATTTTGATGGTACCAGACAGCAATCCGCCAAAGTAGTAGATGTACCTGAGGGGGAGAGGTGAGGAAATGAAATGATGAAATGATGAGAGCAGCGAGCGACTGAGGCGGTGGCAGCAGCAGTGCAAGAAGTTATATAAAGCAGAGGAGGAAGTACAAAGAATATATGAGTGTGACACACCTGTTTTGAGAGGGCTGTAGGGAAGAGGATACTTTGTCTTCACAGAACTTTCTCATTGCTAGCGTGGTGAGAGCCTGGTCCGCTCTGTGGACACAACCAAGTGTATTAATGAATGATTTAGTACAGATCCATGCAACCAAAAGTTAGGAAATTATAGTATTATAGTGCTTCTTTTGGAGGTGGTGAGGTGTATGCCTGTAGTAAATCTGTTGTTGGTTACTTTTCAAATCATTTAATCTATTTTACAATATATATATAGATTTAGAGCCGAAATTTAATAATCAATTAAATGTTTAAAATATTTTGGCAAGTAATAAAGCCAAAAAATTCATTGTTTTCAGTTCCTAATATTGAATATTTGCAAGTTTTTAGTCTTTCTGATAGTAAACTGAATATCTTTGGGTTTCAGTCTGTTATTTAAATATGTCAGCTTGGTCTCTGAGATTCTTTATAGTCTATTTTCAGACATTATAAACATTAAATGATTAATAAAAAAAAACTATCTGCTGATTATTTCATAATTAAAATCACAAAGGTTCTCAAAGAAGTCCATTTGATTTCAGCACAAGAGAAATGTATCAACCTGGTGACCCATGTAGAGATCCATTTTTTCTTGATTGAAATGCAGCTAGATGTCAGGTGTAAATTCAGCACAGATAATTGATCTTTCTTTACACATGTTGGTGTACTGAGTGCCTTGTTAATTGAGTGATTACCCAGCTGATATCTTGCTGTAGTGCATGTAGGCAGCCACAATGACCCCTGTCTTCCCTTTGTTTCCCTGAAATAGAACACAGATCACATCAACTATGACACAGCTTTTCCAACTTTTTTAACATTTTCACAGCAAAGTCAGCAGATGTGGATCGGTTGCACTGACCTTGCAGTGGAGAACCACTACATTGTGGGGATCAGAGGTCAGCCAGGTCTCCATGGCTTTACAAACAGCACAAATCCTGTCCAGGGGCGGGGCGTGAACATCAGGCCAGCCATAGTCCTGAACCTGAACCATAGAAGAGGAAAGATTCAGTCAAACCTTTCCATTAACCTTTCTGTAACCTATAACAAGGGTGTGATCTGCGTATTTACATCCTAAAAGATTAAGATGTAAATACTCATACCTTTGGGTTAAGTCTGGTGATGTCATGTCTCTTCTCTGATAAATTTAGTAGCTGGAAAAGGTAGAGACACAAATCTGTTTTTATATACCAAGAACAAAAGGAATACAGCATATTTATCAATTGAAGACAAATTACAACCTTAAGTTAATATTCCTTATGTTTTCAGTTTTATGACTAACCAAGAACTTGTCTTGGTGCTTGGATTTTAGCATGGAGGCCACTTCCTGTAGGTTTCTGCGGTACCGCTGCTCCTCCAGGTCTGGCAGGAAGAAGACCGAGATGATCCTCTCCGTGATGTAGGTGAGGTCAAAGTCATAGTGGCGCTCCATCACATGCTCCATCACTTGTTCCACACTTTTATTCCTGGTCATTGTGAGAATTTATTGTTTTAAGGCAGCCAAAACAGCTATTAGGCGATTAGGACAGTCAGCGTTTCATAATGTTTATTTTACTGTATATTTTATTTCTGTGGATCAATTTTACATATCAAATATCATTTACTCATTCATGCTCCTTGGTACCTTGATATGGAGCCTCTCTTCTTCTGTGGTGTAGATTTAGTGGAGCCGTGCTGAAAAACAATCAGAAAAGAGTAAGTCTACAGCAAAGATTTGTTGCATTACATAATACAAAACTACTTTCTTACAAGTACACACATACCAGGTCCAGTGTTGAGGTACAGGTGGGAGTCACCTGAAAGAAAATGAACACATGGTTGTTGTTTTTTACAGCAGTCACATAACTATATGCACGCACGCACACACACACACGCACACACATACTGGGAATGAACACCACTGCCAAGTCATGTGTTGGTTTAATGCTCTTGGTGTAGCTCCAGCAGCACAGATGAAGGGATGGAAGGATGAGGGGATGAAGAGGAGAGATGATGAGCTGATAGGGTGGATAGTAAGAGTCATTTGCAAATTCTTCACTTCTGTCATCTGCAGCAGCTGGTTCGAGGAGGAGGCTGTCAGCACAGATTTGGCTGTTCCACATGAGGGGTTAGTGACACACACACACACACACACACACACACACACACACACAGCCTTGTACACAATAT
>NW_023339740.1:10452953-10459004 GCF_004916995.1 Morone saxatilis | reverse complement strand
ACACACACACACACAGCCTTGTACACAATATCAGACACATACACATAAAGACAAACTAAGCATCTCCACGGATGTCTACAGAAATGTAAAGACATTACTCTTTCGCACAGTGTATAACTAACTGTTGCTTATTGTGCTGACCAGGCAGTTGAATAAGCAGAAGTGCTCAGTGTAATAAAAGGTACTCAATAAAAATGATTGATTGTGTTTCTTTTGCCTCATAAAGAAGGAGGAGAAGAGAGAGACGGATAAAATTACTGGAGGAAGACTCTACATGTGGCGTGCAGTCCTTGTTCTCTGCTGGTGAGCCAACAGTAACTTGCCAAAACCACAAACACACGTATACACAGAGAAAGAGAGAAGGAAGCTGAGGCCAGTCAAACAGGGTACAGCCACTAATATACCTCTGTGCATTCTTCTGAATTGTTTTACTAACAGCAGTTGACCCTGAAGGGACAAGCCAGCAGAAACTGGTATGTTATGGCATGTGTTACTTTTCTGACTTATTTGATGGTTTCAGTGTAATAGAAGTCACATACAATTATTTAAAACAAGGTGAAAAATAAACAAGAAATGCATAGCTAGAAAATGGAATTACAGATTCAGTAATAGAGCACAGCTATGGGCTCCAACTATAAACCTTGACAGGTGACACTCTTTTAGCTTTGGACTTTTGAACTTTGAGACTGACTGACAGCTGAGCTGCCCTCTGTGGCTGAGTGCTGGCCAGTGCTGACAAGTGTCAGGCAACAGGTTAACAAGTCAAATGCCTGACAATCACAATGATCTACAACTGAAACAACCTCATGAAAAACAAGCCAAGCCAAGGTACGATCACTGCTGCAGGACATTTTCATTACTTTATTTATCATTTCCATTTTTTTAGATTGGTGTCATAACTCCCAGGTAGATATTGGTTTCAAGGACTAATTTGTAAACCATACTTGCTCTAACTTTGAAAAAAAAGAGACAATGCTCACTACAAATGATTGTCAGCGAGTTTTGGTCCCAGCTCCAGAGACATGTAAGTGTGTTTGATTTCCACTAGCAGTCCCTGACAGCCGAGGTTGATTTGTTTTTGTCTTTGTTCATTAGACGCAGAAAAGCTGTGTGCCTTGTAGGCATATCATGTCATCATGTCGGCAACAGCAACGTGACAGTGCGAAATTACATTGAAACTGAGGTTGATAAATTAATTCCATCATTGTGAGGGGCTGCTGCAGCTGCTGCATCATGATCCTCACGCAGCTTCTCAGAAAGAGACAAAAATAATACAAATACACGATACTGATGTGACTTTCATACTGTTTTTATTTGGGTGGTCATGTCAATTAGGAGGGGTCTGGGCCCACCCAGTAGCACCAGACCAGTGTCTGCCTGGAAGGTTCAAAATTAACAGTAATAATCTATTTGATTTGTTGATAATGGATTACATTTTCAGAACAACCATTATGATTATTTTTACCTGTTGTTATTGACATTAGTGTAAATAAGATTATTCTCTAGAGAAATCGAACACAACATTTCCAAGATGAGCAATGGCACCTAGAACATTACATTTAATTTGTTAGCTTTCTTTTCAATTACATGGCATAAACCCAAATGATAGATTTCTGATTTCACGGCACACACAGACTCTGTGATACACAAAATGGAGATGGTGAACAACATTGAAGAGGGAATACAGAAAGAGACTGACTGACTGACTGAGAGTTTATGAGAGTGAGAAGGGGAAAAAGGGGGGAAATATAAATGGACATGTGATTCTAGGGAGGAATGAGTAAAAGGAGAAGTGAGAGGAAAAGGGCATGCTGTAATTGGTTACTGCAAGGCAGAGAACATTCAACAAAATATGCTACAGCTGAACTGACAAGACGATGCCATTATGTGATTATTGTAATGTAGGGTTCATACATACTGACACCCAAATACTAAACAAACAGACTCTTGTTAAAATTTGTTTGAGTGAGTCGATCAGTTCTTTTCACATTCCACCACAGCACCAGCATAATCTGTACTTTCCAGTGTGTAAATGTACAAAGACAGATCCCAAACATGTTATAAAACCTATAGCAGGAAATGAAAGAACACAGAGATTCAGCCATAGGGTAGAACTCCTCTCTTAATAGGTTTAATAATGGTGGTTAAGTGGATAAAGTGGTTGTCTCCAGGAAGGAACAGTAGGAGACAGACACAACATACACATGTGTACCCATTCGTAAACATGCACACACACATGCACACAGAAGAAGACAACGGTTGAACCCAGAGGCAGAGGGCCCCGACAAGCAGCATGGAGGCAGAGGAGGAAGACACTAGAGTCAACAGGAAGCAATTTGCAACAGGATGTCAGCGCTGGTCAACCTAGGTTTACATGTGCACACGCGCAAACACACACACACACACACACACACTCACACACGTGTCTCTGGAAGCTCTGCCAGCCTCGAGGTCTTCATTAATGCATGTGGACTGTATGCTGGAGCCACTGGGAACGGCGCCATCTGGTTCAGTTTGTCCTGTTCATCAGCTAGCATTTACTGAGGTGCCAATGACAGCTCTCGACCCGCCCTCAGGGACTGATTGACTGACTGACTGACTGTTTAGTGGTTCAGTTTGCCTTGTTCATCAAGTAACACTTTTCATTCTAGCAAAAATGGCAAACATCCCCTAGTTTCAGCTTCTCAAATGTGAGAATGGGCTGCTTTCTCTGTTATCTTTGGTTTTGGGGGAATACGTGTAGTTGCTATCTTGCCTAGAGTTAGATGAGAAGATACCACTCTCAATGGCAAAACAATAAAAATGTGAAAGAAGTCTACAGAGAATTAGCTCAAGTGTTTTGCTTGTTTTTCCTATTTGCCTGAACTTTTCAGTTTTTTGTTAATTGTCAACCCGTCATAGCGTCATTTTCAGCTGCAGTAGGAAGTTGTTTTCTTGTAAAAAGCCTTGAAAACACACTGTACTACCTGCTCAGCACCAAAGTGCAGACAGTTTCTTTGCTAAGCCAACTGGCTCCTAGAGAGGCCAGTAAGGAGAGTGGTATCAATCTTCTTCTTCTGGACATACTTCCCAAAATGTCAAATCATTTGTCCAAATTCCAAACATATTAGAAAAAAAAACATCGAAACACACATATGAGAAACTGGAACTAGTAGAACTGAATGAACCACTTGATAGAGAGCTGTTGTCAGTGGGCTAAGTGTAAAACAAAGACTGGAAAAAAGGAAACAACTAGCTTTAATTTTTACTTTAAAGAATTCTTCTTCCAGCACCCCTAAAACTCAACTAACACGTTGTAGCTTTTATAGGTACTGGTAGGTGGATTTTGTTACCTTTGGACAGAGCCAGGCTAGCAGTTTCCCTGTTCTTCCAGTCTTAGGTAAGTTAACTATTTCTCAACTATTTTATTAAGACATCATCTTGGGCTCTGAAAGTTTTTTTCATTACTTTCTGACATTTACTCTGATCAGCTCAAAAGTTGACCGATTAATCAGCATTAATCTACATTAAACCTGTGCATCAAGCAGTAGATCTTCCTTAAGAGTTCCTGGCCGCTAATCTGCTCCACAACAGAGTGTCACAAATCTTAAAAGCTGTCATTCCCACAGCTTGAATCATTACTGCTATTCCAGGGCAAGGAAATCCAACACAGAGATCTGCCGGAGCAGCTGAGTCAGTAACGGGAAAGCGGGAGATAAATTTGAGTGTTTGAGACACAGGCGTCAGTATGCCATCCAGGAGGAGCGAGTTTCATTCTGACCATCAACTCAGAGCTGACATCACTCTCTGGAGAGGGAGAAGTGAGTAAGACTTACCATTTCAAACTGGAAAAGCAGAATACGCATGGCTTCTTCCAAGTTCCACAGTCTCACAAAAAGAAACTGAGAGCTAAATAAAACTCTGAGGCTTTTTATTTTTTGCACAGACTCTTTAACATTTCACTCAGGGTGCTGGAGGGCAAATTTAGGAGTGGCTGTGATTTAGGAGGCTTCACATCAAAGTATGGCATCCCCTTTCTTTCTTCTCTCATTATCGCTCTGCTTTTTCTTCCGCTTTCTCTCATCTTTGATCCCTCATTTCTCCATTTCCTACCCCATGCAGTCTGCCACTCCCTCCCCTTGCTACCTCACACTCCATCTCTCTCTACTTTCAGTGCCTGGGGACAGGATAACAATCATCCCTGTGAGATACAAGTATGCGCTCCCCCTGAATAAACAACATCAGATGACAACGGACACCTCGATAAGCATCACGCATAGCCAAGGATAGTCAGTATGTAACTGGCCCGGGGAAGAAGGGAACAAGAGGAAGCACGAATGAGGGCTTAGACCAAAAAAAACTGTCCAGGGAGTGGAGATGTAGACAGAGCTTAGAGGAGGGGGAAAAAAGGCACCAGGAGATGGGAAGGAGGAAAGAGGAGAGGCAAACAGAAAGTAAGAGCGAGCACTGGATGGGAGAGAGATGTCAACAGCTGAACACGCTGACCACTGACACAGAGCAGAGAGATTTCACAGAGCTATTTTAATAGAGCTCCCTATTTTAGACCATACCTCCCTCACAACACAAGCACATTTTGTCTATTTGTTCATCAGTCGTCTCACAAATCCACTTGCCTCGTCTCGCAGCAGCAGCAGCAGCAGCAGCAGCAGCAGCAGTGTCATTTCCGAGAGATCTGGCAGTGGATCTGTACTACAGCTCATGTGACTGCATTGTGGCAACATACATTTGTATTTGGTCCTTGGTGCTTTGCCAGCATCCAATAATTGAAAAGTAACACATACTTTTATCAACACCTACTGTCTATATCCATCCAACGCATGACTATTATAATATTATATATTAAAATAATTATATAAGAAATGACGCCCTCTAAGCTCAAATTGTTTTTATGATCCTGTAAAAAAATCTGAACTGTATAATTCCTGGAATATTAAACAAGGCTTGCTGTGCACCTATCACTTGGCTTAAACTCACAGGAAATGAAAAGCAATGGGTAAATATAAACACTGTGCATGTATCCGTGTGTGTACACTGTCATTATAATACTTTATTATTGATAAGGCCAGAAGAGCAGTAAAATTAAATTAACCATGATTATTATTGTGTACACAGTGCATTACGCCGGTGATGGTTATAAATACGACAATGTGACATAATACGTCAACATCTTAATCAAGTCACACAGATGTGACAGGATTTTCCATCTACTTCAACCACCATCCTGCTGAGTTCTCCATCGACTTAGCTATTTCTACCTTCCCATTGATGTGCAACAACATAAAGGGCTACCGCAGGACAACACGTCTCCCATGGTGAGACATGAACAGGAAAGACTGAAAAACATGACACTTGTTGCCATGTTCCTCAAGACACCTGCATCAAGACTAGAGCTAAATCTATAAATCAGCCATTATTAGCATATTGCAGATATATCTGTATTGCAGTATATGTTGGCCAATAAGTGACAAGAAACTGCCGTACAGAAATGCTGGTATTTTTTTTAGGTATTTTAGAAACTGTCACCTTTCTATATTCAAGATTTGCATTACATTATGTGTCTTTGTAAAAGAAAGATTACAACTTTTCAGGCAACTTTGTTGATTTTTTTCCAGCTCCACTTGCATAACATTGTTATGTGCAACACTTACTAATTACACAAGCACGTAGTCCATATAGCATCATAATTGCTATATCAATTCATAAATCAGCGTGAAACATTAGCAGAACAGCTGCTGTGTATGAGCAGACACTGTAACCATCTGTATTTCACTACACAACATTAGGATCCATCAGATGATGTTAGGACAGCTGACTGGATCTGGGAAAAAGCCATTTGTCTGTGTCAGGTGCCCCATGATTGCCTACACATTATACAACACAGACATGTACACGCAGTGTTGAAGTAGATAGATACTGGGGGATATTGCATTATTACAGCAGCATACACAAGTTATATAAATCTTGATAGAATTAAAAGTGAGGAAAGTTGTGCATATAGATAGATGATCGCGAGTGTATGCGGACACTTGCAAATGTCACACACACACACAC
>NW_023339740.1:10448164-10452910 GCF_004916995.1 Morone saxatilis | reverse complement strand
ACACACACACACACAGACAAGCAATACACATCTAATCTATCCCAAAACACTCTGGTGCAAGTTTAACAAAATGTTACATTGATATATAATATATTGTAGCATATAGAACAGGGATTTAGTACAGTTTCCGATATCTGCCAACATGCACATACAGTGACACCAGTCTCATTAAAAAGTAAATCCAATGAATTCTCTCTCTAGTATTAAAATTTAAAATCTGTGTTTTTTTGTGGGTCACAGCAGGAGTCTCTGCTTCATTTTCTGCACTTGCCTTAATCACAGTAAACGAAATCCTCTTTCTGGGCAAAGCAAGAGCTCTCTGGCTACAGCTTTAATAGAATAATATGCACAATCACATGCTGCATTATCAGAGCAAACACTGTGAAGGGGCTTTCAGGTTGTTTCAACTGCTACTCAGTAGAAAAAAAAGTACACAGAGTACATGAAAAGTCAAAACTGATGTGTTGATTATATATGAGTAAAGAAAGCATCAGTAAATACAGCGCAGAGCATGTTTTTACCTCTCAACAAGCAGCTTCAGTCTTTCCCTCTGCCTCCGAGCAGTCCTGTCTGTAGAGTAGGATACGCTACCTCCCTCCCTCTCTCTCTCATACAAGCTCTCTGCTCTCTCTCTCACCAACTCCCTTTACCTCCCTCCCTCCCTCTCTCACGATAACACACACTACCACTGTGCCAGCAGCACATGCAGCATAGCCTTTCCCTCTCACTCTGCCTGTGTCATATGCACAGTAGAGACAAGTACGTCAACTGGGCTAGTACTTTCCCTTGCACGTGCACTCACACACACACACATCAATATGCCACATGTATACACTGGGCAGCCCTGCAAAGTCACAGGGTGCTGATGTATAGTGACCTCTCCTGAGGCTGAGCGAGAGAGAAAGATGACAACAGAGTACGGTTGATGAGGCAGACAGATAGACAGAAAATGCACAAAGGATGCAAGAAAAATACTTAAGTGGTGACGGTAATGGAGATGTAACTAAGATGGCATAACACAAAACTGATGAAAGCATTCAAGACTTGAAAAGAAGAAGAAAAAATGCCACAGAGAAGGTGAGAGAAGCTTTAACTTTGACTATAAAACATCAGGAAAAGCAGAAATCTGACAGATTACAGGTAAAAAAAAAAAGATGATGACAGTGAGACGCAAGAGATGAAAGAAGTAAAAAAGAAAAGAAGCAATGTGCTGACATATGAGATGCACATGGAAACTCATAGAGGAAACACAGTGGGAGCATAGCGTGACATGAAGCAGACAGCAATTTGCAGCCTTGACCCAATGTTCCCCTTTATTTATGAATACCCCCAAATGGGACTGATTACACTCACACACACAGTCTGCCTCCCCAGCTGCCTCTCACTTATTTGTGTCCCCCAACAGATCACTCACTGGCAGGCATCTATGGCACTCTTGTTATTTTCTATATTTACCCGCTCAGACTTCTCCTATCCAGATTGATCATCGTCCTCCTGTGTGACGATGTCTACTCTCGTCCACGGCGCCTGCCTCTCCTGCAGCCACCAAGAGTTGTTTTTGGCTATCACTGTGGTGACCAGGGGGACGAGTATGACAAAAATAATAATCCTCTTTTAATGCGTGCTGCTAAGGCACAACAGCTGGTTGTGCCCTGTTGTATACCACTACGGTGTGTGTGTGTGTGTGTGTGTGTGGAGGAGGAGGCAAGAGGACAACACCCCCCCACCGTAACAAATCCCATAGGATTTGAGCTGACCTAAAGAGCTGAGAAATAAAAACAGTGGGTCCCTCTGCTTGTTTCTATGTGTTTGTGCTGTTGGACAGTGAGGCAGTACAGCAGTTAAAGCAAGGTCACAAGCTCACTCAGTGGTGTGTGAAACTGAGCTGCTGTAGGCAGGGTCACATGAGAGCAGGCTGCCAGTGGTTTTGATGTAAGCTGTGGACAGAGAGAGTGCCTCTCTCTCTTCTCTCCACTGTGATGAATTTGACCCAGTATGATTGTTTGATGGCAGTGCAAAATGGTGACAAGCATCTGACAACACTTCACATTTACCACTGATGCGGTGCATGAAGATACTGGGCAAGTCGAGCTCCATTGTAGATGTGCAATGACTGCAATATCACACGCATCATATATATTAGATGTAAAGTGTCAAAGGTTAAAGCCATAATGTGCTGATAATATAGCAGACCTTATTCACTATATACCTTTTTCACTGCAGCCATTTTGACATGAAATAGTACAGTAAAGTTACGGTGTTACCAACGACACTAATTAAGGTTCTGATCCATCTAGTGTAGCAGAGCATTTCCAGTAAGCACAAACATGCACAACACAAATGAAAATCTGCAAGCTGTGCTGCTTCTTGTGCTTTTCTTGCCCTCCTCTGCCCCCCTCTCATCAGCCTATGAGCACTTCTTGCAGTATCAGAATATGGTGTAAAATATGACTCTTTAATCAGCACAAATGCTTCATATCAAGCGGTATTAAGAGAGTCACCACTGAGACTTCCTGGGTGCTTGAGGATTCCATGAGCTCCTGCTATGCTGCGTTACCACATGACTGAATTACTCATGGCAACCTGGCTGTTTGCAGTTCATGGGGGATGCCTTCTTTAACCAGACATCTAGGTCAGTGCACATGGCTTACTCCACTTAAGACTCACGTCGTATTAACATTGGAAGCTCTGACACAGGAGCACAATTTGGTCAGGACAGGGGGAAGGTAAAGCAAGTGATCTGTGATGAATTTAGTGAGGAAATGTATGGCTTACCTTGGCTTCACATGTCTTGTGAACTGCAACCTTGCACTCTGCACACAGTGAGGAGAGAACAGAGGTAAGGAACATCACAACCTGGCTGTCAGCTTTGAAATAGACAGTGTGAGGGCAGCCTCATGACCTGACCTTTATGTATGTCAGATCTACAGTAGGTATGTATCAAAGCTGGTCAGTTGTGTCTCTGGGTCTGCTGCCTGACCACCCTGTGACGTGCACTCACCCTTGCAGAAAGCCCCGGGGTTGTCGATGTTCTGCTTGCACACGTCGCACCCTCGCTTCCTCTTGAAGCTCTTCTCTGTGAAGACGTGGCTCCCTGCTTTGGCGAGCTGCAAACACACATTGGAGTCAAACCTGATCATTCTCAAAACAAATTAATAGAATAACGAGGTAAACAATAAATGCCACAGCTCGAAGGAAGTCATTTACCTAATGATGCAGCAACTGTGCACTTTTGAAAAGATAACAAGTATGTGGTTGTGATGTGTTCAGTTTTAGCTGTCTTCCCATGTGGCATTTTATGTCAGCATTGTTCCTGAAGCAATAGATGGTCACTGTCTCCTGTGTGGCTGCTGTCAGTACAGATGTGCGCTGGTTCAGCGACACACCAGCATGAGCACTGATGCCCTACCTGCTGTACATTCAGCTTACTCTACTAAAAATACCTGTCATATCACGCTGTGTTTTAAGGCATCCTGTTGTCTTGTCTTTTAACTTGTCCTCATTCTGTCTCAGTCTGTCGGGCAGCTAAGATGATGAAAAAGAAGCAGCTGTACTGCCACCCCCCTCTAGTGTGCCGTATGGTCACAGGTAAGCTAAATGTAATTTAATAGATAGAGATGGTGTTTGTTTTAGTCATGTCAGTTGTGATGCAGTTGGTTTTCTTCAGGTCTCTAGGTATGTTAGTCTAGCTGTGTTGTTTTTTCCTCTCTGTCATCCCTGGTATTTGTATTAGCCCTGCTAGTGGCATGAACTGTTCTATAGGTGGCAATGTTAGCCTGCCCAATACTTTGGTCCAGGCTGAAATATCTCAACAACTATTTACTAGATCACCATGAAAGTTGTTACAGACGTTCATGTTCCCCAGAGGATTAATCTGACTGACTAAAGTAACTAATGGCATTCCTTAGCCTTCGCTGTATTTTGCTATTTGGCAAATGTTATCATCCTAACACTCTAAACTAAGACGGTGAACATGGTAAATTTTAAACGTGATAAGGATCAGCATATTACCATTGGCACTGTGAATGCTATGTTGCCATGCTAGAGTTAGCATTTAGCTCCAAGCATGGCTGTCCTTAAGTACTGTCTTTAATTATACATAGACTCTTAGTTGTGAAATTTCTGCTGACCAGTTTTATTTTTTGTCCACCTTCCCTTTAATAGCAAATCCAAAGGCCTTTCCTAATGCCAATACAATAAATACAATTACTACAGAAAACTGTAAAAAAAAAAAAAAAAACAACAACGATGAAAAAAACAGTAGACAATAATACATATAAACTGTGTAAACGAAACTATCAGGTAAATACTGTTACTGTTAAATATTTAACATTTATTCATTGTTGGTGTCCTTTAGTCTCTCTTTAAGTCTATCTAAAGTAGCCGGGGTCTCTGCTCTTTGATGACAGGCTTACTATAAGTTTCCTTTCAACACAGCAAGGTGGTAACACACTGAACCATCATGGCAGCTGTGCAAACACGAGAAATGAGCCTCTGTGGGCAAAGCAAAGAAAGAGATGAAGGTAAATCTGACACAGACAGACCCACTGTTGTATGTCTTTCTCAAAATATTGAACTCAAATTTCTGCTGATACGTCATTATTGGCTGCAAGGTTTAACATAAGAAGAATACCCTAAATGAACTGAATGATACTCAATAACAGTATACATTTAAATTACAGAGGAGAGTTTAATCCTTGAGAAAAATTTAAAACGTGCATCTTTTGTGCACACACACACACACAC
>NW_023339740.1:10447912-10448051 GCF_004916995.1 Morone saxatilis | reverse complement strand
AATATCCTCCCAAAGCAATGCCTTCTGACTGCATGTGAAGCACATTAAACCATTAAATCTTTCCTTGAGCAGAGAACTAGGAGGGAGGGGCCTGGAAACATCGGGAGGGATGTGTGTGAGTAGAGAGAGAGAGAGAGAG
>NW_023339740.1:10444483-10447812 GCF_004916995.1 Morone saxatilis | reverse complement strand
AAATGGCGTACCTGCACACACTGGTGTTTGTTTTCTTATTAAATGGCTCGATGCATTTCGCTGGTCTTGAAAAAACATTTCTCAGCTCATGTTTTGACTTTTTCCGATGCCTGGGTTTTTCCAAACAGAAGAGACATTAAATTTAACTGTGGAAGGTGAAGGTGCATGCATGTCAATGTGGACTCTCACAACCACTTACACTTTATTGACTATCCAACAACAGAGACTCACTTCTCCCACCATCTTATACTGTCAGTGGAAGCCAACTCATTCTGTTAACCACAATGTATTATAAAACAGCCAAGTCTCTGAATTGGAGCATACACAGTTTAAATCCTTAATGACCATGAATGTATAATTCATGTTTCATGCAGCCCTACCTTGAGGTTTGTATGGTTACATAATGTGGACATAAATGAAGCTGACTTTCACAACCCTCAACAAAGCAAATTCACAGAACCCGCTTTATCAAAAAAACATTCAATCTACTTAATTCAATTGCAGGTGATTTAATGAGGGTCGGATGTCCCCCAGTCGGGTTCAGGGGTCACACTGGGTGTTTAAAATTGAAAGGCTTCAGTTATATAATAAATTCACTAGCGCAGTGCACTCTATTGTCATATCTAACAACAAAAACCCTCCCAGGTGGAAAAACAGTATTTATTTTGGTCACTGACCCGGACTGATCAGATGCTCACAGGCAATGGATGGGACACATTACCATTATGCTGTATGTATTGATCTCATAAACAAAGCAGCAGAGTAACTTTGGACTATTGACATATGCAGTATGTCCTCTGCTGTTATGATGAATGGAAGCTGCTATGAACTGTGGCATCTGCTGAATGTGTTTAATCTGGGTCTCTGCATGTGTACTAATGTGAGTGTGTGTGTAGGGGGATTTAGGAGGAGAGATGATGGACCAGTGAACCTGACAAAAAGCAGGCATATGAGGGGAGAGTAGGATCATCACCTCCTCCGGCCATTTACATTTTAAATGTTATTACACAACTCAGGAATTTTGAAGCTTGAATCAATTGGACTTATGTAATGGCCCAGTGAACTGACCTGAGATCACCTGTAGGATACAGAGTAAAGTTCTCAGTAATGGCACTGAAGACCAGATTCTCAGTAAAAGAGACCTACAGCTTTTATGAAAATCACTTTCATGAGAAATTAAGCATTATGAAATTCCACAAACAGCTGAATCCTCTGCTACAACAGAAAAGTTTATTAATGATATATTTCTTCAATGCTATAGTGTCAATATATAATATATCTTAAACATCAATAGCCTAAAATAAACATAATGTTAAGATAATCTTATTTTAAGTACTATAAGAATAATGGTGATATTGCAGGAGCTAAAAATACCAAAATAACATCAATAACATCACACGTATCATGTGACTAAGAAACATTGCATTATTTTTTCCTTTCTCATTTGCTTCGCGTCAACTAAATTACAAATGTTTTTCCATGTTTATACTTGTATTTGTGTTTTGTGGTAGTTGTAGTACTGTTGAATACAATTAACTAGAAATGTGGCCTATATAGAGACATGGCATCAACGCAACTCACAAATATTTAAATGCCACCCAGTAAATTGACTCGTGCATTGAAGTACAAGAATGAGTGGAATGAGGTCCATCAAAGCTGATACTGGGCACATTAATCACTCGGAGAAACATCCCAGACAACAACTTCAAGAATTTCATATTGGATGTAACGGTATTGTATCAGTTCCATGTTGAAACCTGACCACAATTACTCCTCTGCTGATGTCAGTGTGTCAGTTAGAAGTTCAAACTAAAAAGACAGGGCGAGTCAAGGGCACCACCTGATGGACAAATGGTTGTAGTGCAGTTAAGCCCCCCAAAAAAGGACAGAAATTTCTAAAGTTAAAGATAATGTTATCACAATTTACTTCCTTACTTTGGAAGCTTGAGCAGACTGATTGAATTATATACCTCTATATAATATATATATATAATGGTTTAATATAAATGAAGATATTAATATAATTTATATAAATAAACGTTTTCTGGTGCATAGGTAAGAGATTCTGTTTCCATAGTGTGATGAAAAGTTGGCAATTGACATTTTCTGCTCTACAAATAAACAAAACTCTTAAAGAACAACTTCAGCTTTCTCACAGCGTGTTAGCAGAGTTGGCAGCAGCACAGGCTGGTGAGTTAGCACTCAAGTTGAAACAAATTATGCAGTAATCATCTGTCATATAACGGCACATACGGGATCAAAGAACAGTCATTAAATTAAAAACCGACACAGACGAAATGACTCGTGAATCTCACTGTGTGGCAGTGTCTTTTTACGCAATGATGCTGCCTCTTGCATTTTTTTTCCAGTTATTGCTCTCTCCCTCCATTTCTCCGCTTCAGTACAAAGGGTGGAAGTCGGGGGGGAGTATAAGGAGGAAGCAACGGTATGGACAGATTTTTGAATTTGCACTCCATTAGACTGTACAGGTGTCCAGCTCCCTCTTTACTTCGATTTAATACCAGTAAAAATAACAAACTCTGGCTGAGTGGACATTCAGTCTCCAGAGACTCCCGTGACTATCAGCAGTGTTGCAGTATTGCATTGCAGTACTAAAGAACCCCACCCCATTTGGATTTTTGCAGCCAAAGTCTATGTCATTCTGCAAGCATCTCTGACCACTGCAGAGCCCGAAGCACTTCCACTTCTAACGCGGAGTTGAAGAGTAGGTCAGGCACCAGCAGCAGCATAATGGATTTCTTTATGACTGTGGCCGTGTGAGCTTTTTATCACTGTGTGAATGAACAGCAGCATTTTAAGGGTGTTATTCTAAAATAACTCAGCTATACTGACAAAGGAAACATGGGGAAGTTATCTACAGCTGAGGCGCATTAAAATGTTGTTTAACACATTTCGAAGAGTGTAAACATTACAATTATATGACTCTGTAACATCACTGTCATTGCCAACTTTTCTGTCATATGTCTGAATGCATAAAAACATGCATTTCATGGAATATACACACTGTGCTTCAAATGGCGCACACACACACACTGTAAATGAACACAGAGTACAGTGACACACCACTAAATGCCTTGGTCTTTGTGAGTGTTTTTTTCAGTGACACCTCACTGGTGATGACATGCAGGAGCCACAACCTCTGACACACACACACACACGATCCACTCAGGAAGGGACGGGAGCAGGTGGCGAGCCAGGATCTAGTTCTGGCAAGTTATTTATAACCTGCATGAGTAGGGGGTGTCACCTCTAAACTGCAATGAAAATGCTGAAAATAGGTGTGGGAATGACTGTGTGTGTGTGTGTGT
>NW_023339740.1:10442934-10444298 GCF_004916995.1 Morone saxatilis | reverse complement strand
CACACACACACACAAAGAAATTCAGACACAATCAGGGCTTTAGTGGATTTGAAGTCACATGTGATCTGAGTAATGTTTTTGTTCCAGACGTTCACTGTGCAGCACCTCACAGCATTGTGTGAAAGTATACACACATCACACAAACATCCAAACAATGTACACTTTGTGATTTTTCTACTTTGTCCTTTGACGTACAGCATGCCAGAGTTTGATTTACTCCGACATGTGAGAGCACACTCATTCTGGTGTGTGGCCTTGGTGCTAAATCAACAGACACTTTTTATTTTAGTCTCTATAAAAGTCCTCCAGAGGCTTTACATGTGGAGCTTGCTCCTAAATCCATACATGTTCCTAAATAGAGGCAGCAGACAGGCAGACGGCAGATCGGAACCGGACAGTAACTTATACCACTTCCTCTTGAACCTTTGACCGCAGAGGGACATGATTAAGAAGAGGATATACTAGTCTGTGTCTTTTTTTCCCCCCTCCTCGTTCATCGCCACCGATTTCATTAGTAGGACTGACACATTTATACGGCATCAAAATCAAATACCTACCTGACAGTGGCTCAGGTCTGCAAACATTACTAGTGCATGCAATTCATGCTTGCTGAATGGTACCTGCAAAACTGACGTTTATCCATCGTTATGCAAGCATGTGCAGCATGAGATGCTTCTGTTCTGCTTAATGCTGATGAAAATACAGAAGAGGAATATTTCGCAAGAGAGAGAGAGAGAAAGAGAGCGAGCTTTGGAGCCCAGAGCTTTATCTAATTTGGAAACGTAGTGGTAATTCTTTGGATTCCTTTTGGTTGATGTCTAGTATGTGATGGATATAGTGTGTAACAATTAAACAAAGTTGAGCTTCTCCTTCTGCTGAGTCAAATGACAAACACTAAGCTGCATCTATGCCTGAGACAGCTGATCTTTTGCTCTGTTTATCCTCCAACCTTTAGATACTAATGGACTCACCCAACATACTGTATGACATTTCTGCTTTATACAACCAGAATGTTTACAGTTCCCTAAAGAGCAGTTATTGACTTACCTCAGCAAGCTGAAGGATTTCAGGATGTAATTCGGGGTCAGCCTTTATGGGGATTCCTCCTGTGTCAGTATCAGGTCCATGTTTCTTCATCCTGCCAGTGCTTGTGCTGTGAATGCACCCCATACTTCCTCTTTTGCCTCGTACGTCTAATATTCCTCAACTCTTATCCGCTCCTTCCAGACAAGTGTTTTACTCCAGAGGGTCCCTCTTGTTTTCCTCCTCTCAGCGCTTCATGTTTTGAAGGGCCTCCTTATGTTTCTGCGACAGCTAATGTCTTCTTCTCCAACATGCTCCTTCTTCCCCTGGTGACTCCTCAC
>NW_023339740.1:10442760-10442907 GCF_004916995.1 Morone saxatilis | reverse complement strand
CCTCTGCCCTTCTCTCTGACAGCTTGTCCTGCCCTGAAATCCACCCCAGATGACTTTTTTTCCCCTCCTTTCCCCCTCTCCTCTTACAACCCCTCTTTCTCCCCTCCAAGAAGTGTCACCAAGCACAGACCCTCCACTTCCCCCCCC
>NW_023339740.1:10434840-10442660 GCF_004916995.1 Morone saxatilis | reverse complement strand
CTCTCTCTCTCTCTCCTCTTACACTCTTCCCTGTCCCTTGCTCCCAGGCTATCCTAACTCTGAAAGCACACAAGCATACACTCAACACCTCTCCCTTTCCACTTGCCAGTACCTCCTTCTCTTCTCCTTCGCCTTCACAGACCCTCAAATGTCTTGCACAGCGCTCTCTCGCACTTACAGACCCTCCAGTCTTCCCCTCTCCCTCGCTCCATCAGGCTCCTCTTGCTGTCCCTCCACAGGGGAGAAGGGGGCAGCTGTTTTGGCTTGTTGATGTCAGGCCCTTCCCCTTTCCTTTGGCTTCACTTCAGCCCCTCTCGCTCTCTCCTTTCTCATGGGGGAGTGATTAGATAGAGCTCCTTTCACACACGTCATCCCTCTAGACGCTGTAACTTTGCACATGAGAACGTACTGTGGGCTTGATCCCACTACTGCCTCCGCTTGTTGTAAGTGAAGACTTAACTATCTGCTTGCCTGGATACTTAATAAATTGGCAAATTTTTTTTTTTTTTTTACATCTCTGCATCTCCGTTGGATGTGAAAATGCTAGATGTGATTAACTCCACTGCCCTGTCTGATATAGGACACATGACAATCCAATATTAATGTCCTCTTTTGATTCCCTCTGTTGCTCCCTCCACTGAAATGAAAACAATGATAGGCTCTGTGCTTAAATCTTATATCTGCTTCTCCCCTCGTTAAATTCCTTCAGACTACAGCTCTCTCTCTCTCTAACACACACACACACATAACTGTATTTCCCCAAACTGGGTTCTCCAGACAAAAAACTGCTTTAAGCTGGAGGTTTTAGGGGTTGTGAGGGGAAAATCTCCAACAATAAGCTCTTTCTGAAACCATGTTTTTGGCCCCTGGTGAGATCATACAAAGCGGCCCTTGGTTTAAACTGAGACAAATCCGTGGCTGCGAGGCTAAATTAGGCAACAAACCATCACTGTGCATTAATTCATTGAGTTGATTAAGTAAAAAAATTGCAGCAACTTGAGAGATGCCTCTGTGTTACAGCTCCAGCTGCAGACGTGTGTAGTTAACAATAACAGGTGAAATTAGTAAACGATGACGGGGAATTTAACTTGATACATCTCCTAGGGACCTGAGTGACGCAAACCCCAGGCATGTTGTGGCTTAAAGCGGAGGAAGGAAGGACCCTCCTGAGTGGATCAGCTGCCAATTTCAAATGGCAACAGGAGTGAGGGTCTGGTGGTGGGTGGGTTGGCTGCACTCACACAAACTCTAAGATATAGCCCCTTCTTCTCTGACAGTAAAGGGAGTATTTCGAGCTCTACTAATGCAGGAATACTACAGGCTAATGTAAAAATAATCCAAGTAAAAGTCAGCAGAATACCATTATATTATTAGATTTTTATTGCTGATGCATTAATGTGAAAGCAGCACTGTCATGTTGTAGCGTGTAGAGGTGAAGCTGTTAACTACCTTATACACTGTTGGCTGCCAGTAGTTTAATTCCTAACAATGTATGATATTTTATGACCAGATCATGTTTGTATGTATAGTCTGAATCTATAAGGTAACTAAAGCTGTCAAATAAATGAGTACAATATAAGATTGCATAAAATTAAAATACTCAATCACTTTGAAAGTGTACTTGAGTAATGTACAAAGTGTGTACACACACTACACAGAACTATGCTGAATGTACACAACAGGAACAATTTTACTTATCCCTAATATTTGTTCTCCTAGATGATCATTTGTTTCTAATTTTCATTATTGCTGCCACCATTCACAGAAACGTAGACATAAAAAGCAAAAGACCTTTTGTAGTTTGTGTAATTGTAATGTGGACATCCTAAGACCTCATGTTTATTGTCCACAGGCAGTTGATACTAAACACTGAGTCAGCATTTCTTTATCTCATGCTTTTATGAGTGACCACTTCAGTATAAACAATATTCACCAAAATGCCTAAAACTAACACAGGGCCGATTTGTTTGCAACAGATAATGACCTGGAAAACTCTGGTGTGCCACGGCTGAGTTTCAACATACACAAACTCTTTCCTGAGTAATTATTATACGACGAACTCTACATTAGAGGGTATTTTGCTAGCTGTTAGTCACCATTCCTTCTGTCAGTCTCTAGTATGCCGATGTTCATTGATAAGAGTGGCTGAGGAGTCTAGAGGAGTCCTGTCTTACAGCAAAGTGGGTGCCCTCTGTGTGTATGTGTGTGGGATGTGAAGCACAGCAGGAGCCTAACCAGCTGCCACCAGGAGTCCAGTGCTCAACAGGGGGTTGAGACCGAAGAAATACTGTGCTAACCGTCTGCCTCTCAGACCACACCAGGAGAACAGAAAAAATACTTTGTTGTTGCACATAAAAGTGATGCGTCTGAGGATGCAACTCGCAATCCTGCGACTGACCAGGTTCATTTAAAATGCCACGCTGTCACAAAAGCGCGTGTAGGGCCTTGCCGGGTTAACAAAGGCAGTAAAGAGGAGCTGCAGTTTGGCCTACGAGGCGCTCAACCCTCAGCTTGAATCCCTCCAGAAATGCATACAATGACGACATACTATTTAAATGTACATAATGACCCCAATTTATTGCAAATTGGAAGACAGGTTCATGTAATCTCATGGAAATCCTCACACTCTACTAAAGCCAACTCCAGACTTTCCCCAAATATTTGTATTCCCCACTTCAGGAAGAGTGAATGATTTAGACAGCTGTGGAGGATGTTTCAGATGACTGGAAACGTCCATTATGAGCCTTTAATTGATTTGATTATTTCATCAGAGGGTGTAGAAAATAGAGAGACATCTGTACAATGATTAGGGATGATGGTAATGGCACTGGATTCTCTGAGTGAGAATCGTGTAGCGTCTGTTTTTCCTTTCAGTCTCAACACACAAGTTACTCCTGCAATAATGTAGCCTATGTATTACAGTCCTCTCTTGTAATTCTGTCAATCAGTTTAGGACTAATTCAATCAATAGTGCACACATGATTGACAATTGTTTTTTAAATTAGTAGCCAGCCTCAGCAATCAGGACTGTTAGTATTGGAAGACAGGATTTTCTTGACTAATTTCCATAAATAAATTTGATTTAAGAGGTTGATTTAAAATAATTCTAATACCAAATTACTTACTAATGAATAAAATGGCCTTATAATTAATAGTTATGCATTTAATCTGAGAATTAAGTCAATCAGTCAAAAGTTGATATAAAAAAACAAACTTACTAAACCACACTGTGTCATACAAGCCAACCTTACCGCACCTGTGATCCACAAATATACAAATTGATTTTTTCCCCACTTTTTCCATTTATTTATTACAATTAATTCAATTTTATCCATCACTTTGTCATGTCAGCTACTCCTTTTTTCCATTTAAAACAAGTCCAGTATGCGACTATTCTTTAGAACCTGAATAGTCTTGAAGGTGGGGCAGGGGAGGGAGGATGGGTGGGTGTTTTGAAAGTAAAGGACAGGTTTGAAGGAGGAAAGAAGGGAGGGAGTTTTGTCCTCCCTCCCAGGAGCCTCTTCCATGTGAGGAGTTTTTTCATAAGCTATGTGAGATTATTTATTTTTTTCTGCGGTCTTCGTTTTCTCCTCGTCTTTCAGGCCTCATCTCGTTATTTTCTTTCTAGTCTACGTCCTCCGCGTCGTCTCCTTGGTCTCCGTCCATTAGCAAAGCGGCGTACTTACTGGCTGAGCTGAACTTCTGAAAAAAAATAACAAGAAAATACAACTTGGATCGGTACAGTAGCTATGGATGCTAAACAAATAAAGCGTAGACAGGAGAGAGCAAAGATGTCATCTTTCTCAAGGAACAAGAAACAACATTAGGGACAATGATTCTGTGACCTGGGCTGTCAAAGGATGTTTTTAAAAACTAATGTACGGGGGGAGCTGAGGTAAAATGACTTGAGACTTTAGGGAAACCCTTTAATGAAGAGTAATTTTGGTGACATCAAAGTCTCACTAAACCTTGGCAGTGAAGGACTTACGGGGGTTGGGGTTTCTTCGAATTTCTTTGGCTCTGGGGGTGGTCTGGAGTCTCGGTCTCTTCTGTTATCCTTTCTACAATCAGAATTAACACCCAGATTAAAATGTATCGGCAGGTCTCAGCGCTGGAAAGTTAACCCTTGCTGTGAATCCTTAAAACACAGCTAACAACACAAACTAAAGGAGCACAAACTATGCTCATTTGCATCATCTGAAAATTCACATCTACAAGCTACTTGGCACCTAGTTCACACTGTGCACAATCATCAGTTTCAGAAGAAAAACTTAAAATAAAATTCAGAAATGTTCAAAATTTCAGTAGTAACTTATGTTGTACTCTTGATGTTTTGATCATGATGACAATGGCGATTGTAACCAGCTGGTGTAAAAAAGTTAAAGCATTAAAACGTGCACACCAGAAATCATGGTGTCCACAACACAAGGAGCAATGAATCATCAGTTGTGTAGCTGAGCATAGGCCAGTCTTTACAGATGCCCAGTAAATGTCCTCCCTGTCATTAACAACTTTGGAGCTGCTAGCTTTGGATGGCTGACCTGTCTGCCTCCTTTCTTCGGTCTCTGTTGGGCCCCTCTCCTCGGCCCCGCCCTGCTCCAGGCCCTGCAGGCCCCCCTCGTGCCCGCGGGGGCCCCCGGTCCCGACGCACACCGTCAGCCTTGTTCTCATCTTAAATAAGAAGCCAGACAGATGAGTGAAGGGAGGTTGGTGGACTTTTACAGTGGACTACACTCACAACACACTGCAGCATAAAAAGCCACTGGGTTGGATTCAAAACGTGTTAGTCACTGATGGAGGGCCAAATGAGAGGTGCACAACTGTTTGAATGCAAGCTAAGCTTGTACACTGGAACTCAGCACCTTTCAATTTGATAGTGGCTTGAAATTTATGCCAAAAGTTTCCAAAGCAAAAAAGAAAAAGAAAAGAAAGTCCTCTACTGATACAGCACTGTTGACAATGTAGGTATTCAATGTTTTCAGGTTTGGTCAGATTGCTGGAGTCTGAACCTGAGATCTATTTATTTTTTGACACTTTGATACAGACTAATGTGAGACATATTTTTGTGCTCCCTTGTAATGAATCCACTCTGCAGGAAGATGAGCTCATGAGCTGCTCCTATCAGACACATTCTCACCTTGCCAAATATGTCCATTACGATACCGATGAGAAGCAGTGTGAAAAGTAAGGATAACACAGCTGCACTTCCTCTTGTAAGTGAGCTAGTCTTGATGGAAAATACTGGATGTACAATGGTGAACTGATTTCCAGTCTGTATAGTGGAGTTTAGTTTTACCTTTTATAGACTTTACTGAATTAATTAAAAACCCCAGATCCATTTTCGTGCAAACCTCAGTTGCCTTTTCTGGACCACACAGGAGTTTGAAACCACTTTAATGTCAACATTTAAGAATCATCACAAAAAGAAAAAGAGGTTGCAAATGGACTTAGAGATCAACTTTCTGGGGTCAAGCTTCTTCAGGTCAAACTACAATCAACAAGGAAAAGACAATGACTGGATTGTGGATCACAGTCCAGAATGCAATTTCATGCGAGGGCTGTAGGATGTAATATGAAACTACACTTTCAGAAACAATCTACACAGGTTGAGAACCTTTCAGCCACGCTAGCATTGAAGCTCTAGAGATGGCAGTGCCAGTTGGTCCGTAAGTCAAACACTTCCAAGGTCCAGAAATAATTATCTAAAGGAAAAATGATTGAATGGACTGCCATGATTTATAGTTCATTGGCCCCAGGAGATGAATCCTAATCTGATATAATCTGAGATTAATGCTAACGCTAATGTTTAACATGTCACTATATGTTGTGCAATAATAGTAGTTGTGATCATGAATGTGAACATGCTAACATTAGCTATTATCTTAAAGCACAAAGAGAAGCTGAAGCTAATGAAAGCCGAGCCTAGTCTGATAATGTAGAGCCAAGCCTTGTTGGTCTAATATGTCCTAAATTGGCTACCGTAAGGAGGATAAGTAGTTTTGATTAAAAAGGTAAAAACATGGCCTGTCCACTAACACCAAACTTGGCATTTCACCTCACTAGTGAAAATTATTTCACCCATCCACCACTTACATTTTTTTCTGGGTAATAACCTTTACAGTCTCACAGGGTTGCTGATGTGACTTTGAGTTTTGCTATAATAAAAAAAAATGATTGTCACATATTCCTGGGATGTATGCCAACATTTGTTTACATAAATGTCTTCCTTCTTTAGATTTTGTTTTTGTTGATTCCTTTTATAGTTGCGCCAGAGTCACACTACACTGAGGTTTGTTTTGTGCCAAGCATTAAGTAGGCCTTACCTCTTCCAGATCCTCTTTCATCTGCAGAACTTGGGGAGCTAAAGAGAAAGTGAGAACAATCAGGGACAGGTATACAAAACACATGAATGTTAAACTTTTCTACAAGCTCATTCTTGGTGTGAAAACTGCCCAATAATTTGATTGTTTGTGTTTCTGAGCAGTGCGTTCTCGAAAGGCCTCCTAACATACAGCATATGTTCTGCTTGTGTTCTCACCTGAGCTTTGGAGGAGCTGAACCACCTGTGGAGACAGGAGAGACGGGAGGTCGTCCATCACCATCACTAGAGCCTGTGCTGGCTGCACTTCTCTTAGCCCAGACGTTCTCCTTGGGAGGAGGTGCAGGCATCACCTTCAGTGGCTCCTTAGGGGAGCTGATAGGGGGGGGCTGTGGGGAGGTCCCAGGGGAGGAAGGCTCACCATCTCTCCCACTAAAAACCTCATTATCCCCAGAGCGCTCACTATCTCGACACCGGGACCCTGGTTGGGAAAACCCACACATTGTTTCTTACTGCTTTTACATCATTGAGGATTATTTTACAGAACTTTTACTACTTGATGAGATATTCACCATTTTAGTTTGTCTTGGTTGTTTTGTTAAAAGAATGGTTTTATTGCTCCCAGTGCAGGAAGAAGCATTTTTGAGATTACTGAGACACAATAAAAAAAAACGTTTTAACAAACAGCTTATAGAATGAAGTTTCGATGCTTTACAAGGTTGCATGATTGTGATGCGACTGACAGAACACAGGTCCCAAATGAAAATTGTGTGTTGATTAAAAGAAAGACACAGAAATTGGATACAGTCACTCAAAGACGTAAAACTTGCCTCTTCAGGTTTACAGGGAAAAAACCACATTCCTGAAGGCAAGCTATGTCTAAATGAAATTAAATGCAGCGGTATCTCACCTCTTCCAGAAGTGCTTCCTTGCTGTGAAGACTCACTTCCTGTGCGAGATCGCTCAGCAGGAGGTTCCTCATTGCGCCAGCTTGGATCCCTGAAAACAACAAAAACAAGCTTACATAGGGGTTTGCAGCACTGTTGCAAAAACCTGAACTATATTAAAGCATAAATAACATCAACTCCTCCTAAAATAGGGATTATTATTTTAAAACTGTACTTTGACTTCATAAATAACAAATTAAGTAGCCACCAACTCAGTTACTTAGAGACCATCCATGTAAACCACTGACCTGTCTCGCATCTTTCTGTCAGGTCCCCGGCCTTTGTCCTCTTCCAGCTGCCTCTGCAGCCTCTCTTCCTGTTTCTTCAGCCTCTCTTCTACCTCCCTCTCCTTGGCTGCTGTGTCAACCGGCTTTGCCGCACCAAAGATGGATGAGGCCCTGCTGCCGGAGCTTGGAGCTGCAGCTGGGGAAGTACCACCTCCGCCGCTGCCACCACCACCGCTGCTGCTGCCGCCACCGCCGCCGCCGCCACTGCCTTCTTCCTCCTTGGGCACGCTACGGGGCTTAAGGTTCAACTTGGGTCTCTGCTGAGGA
>NW_023339740.1:10434489-10434740 GCF_004916995.1 Morone saxatilis | reverse complement strand
ACACACACAAATCTCCATCATTCAAATAACCTTATTTGAGATGATCAGTTGATAAATAGTTCTGACCAGATGCAGTATATATTTATTGACCTCTCACCTCTCTCGTCACGCCTCTCATCACGCCTCTCATCCCGTCTCTCGTAGCGGTCTTCACGTTCGCCATAACGCTCACTGCCCCCGTAACGATCACTGCTACCCCGACTATCATCATAATCGCGACGGAAGCCACTGCCAAAGGCACGACGACCTCC
>NW_023339740.1:10381032-10434455 GCF_004916995.1 Morone saxatilis | reverse complement strand
ATTGAATTTATTTGACTAACCCAACAGAATAATTGATAAGATGGAGTTCTGATGATTAATTTAACCAAGTCCCCATCCTCATTATCCAACTTCTATTTAATACTCAAAGCGGCCATCACAACTCTGTACAAGGGAGTTAGTGGATTCATAGTAGGACAGGAGAGAATACTGGTAAGAGATAAAAATAGAAGTAAAGGTCACAGCAGAGAGATCAGGGAGTCATGTAAGCCAATGATTAGCTTACAAGTGGCATGTTATAGATTACTTTGATTTTATGATCAGGAAGCTAAACAACTGCTGATAGAGCCAAGAGGATCTAAATCCCAACACAGGGCCCAAACAAGCAGAATAACACACCTCCTCTATCAAAATCTCTGCGGTCCCTGTCATCATAGCGATCCCGGTAGCGGTCTCTTCCTCCATCATAGCGGTCATTGTCCCGCCTTGGCGCATCGTAGCGGTCCCGTGATCCTGCAAGAATTGTAATAAAATGACGGTGATGTTTCAATATAGAATTCCTCTGCTAATGACTGTTTTAGAAAACAGAAAACAACATCAAATAAGGAATAAATGCAACAATTTTGGCAGTAAAATCAACAGTTTGGATAAAGAATATATAAATAGCACTTATGGCATGTTTCACAAATAAAAATCTGGCCATTATGACAACCCTGAAAATAAATCAGGGAATATTTACACCTTAGTGTCTGGACCACAAGTTCACTTTTGAATACTTAGCTTTCCTTTACAAATTGTTTCAACTAATATTCTCCTTGGACAGGAAAGTAGTGTCCGTTTTATCCTAGTTAGTATTACTGGTGTCATTCAGAGCCTAAGAAAAATGTCCCTTCTATTCTATTTCTGATAACAGTAATAAGTATGGATGCTGAAGCACGAACAACGGCAAGTCTGACTCACTCTCCCCAAAGGCATCATCTCTCCTGGGAGGCCCTTCGTCAGCGTCTGCACTGGGCCGAGCCCTCCAGTCACTGTCTGTCTTGTCAGGACCCATGTCCGACATCCTTCCACCCCTGTCTCTGCCCATAGAGCCACCGTCTCTCTCTGAAGTGTAAAGAAAAAGAAGATGAGATGTACAAAGTTGAAAGACATACTCCTAAATGCTAAATTACGATAACAGGCAGAGAGGAGCACTGCAATGTCGCACTAGAGGCCAGCAAAAAAGTTAACAACCTACCTTTATCATTGGACTGGTCTGCAATATCCACACGGATCCTTCGGTTTCCAAGGTTCTGTTAGTATGAACAGAGAGGTGACAGTTAGTGATCCCTCTTTACATTTTTATGTGATAAAGAAACTGACTACCTAAAGAGCTTTGCCATTTTATCCAGTGAGGCAAGATTTCATTGTGCAAATCAACTACAGGGAAAGTTGAACATTTCATATGTTAGTTTGGTTCCAGGTGTTAAAATAAAAATGCAAAACGTAAAAAGCATTAAAAAAAAAAGGTCATTTGCGTCCCCTCACCTCCTCGTTAAGACTGAGAGCCCTCAGTAGGGAATCCACATCATCAAATTCAGCATAGCCAAAGCCCTTCAGCCTCTCTGGGTTACTGGGCTCTCGAGGCAGACGCACTGCACTGATCTGGAGATGAACATAGTCAGCACTGTTAAGTTCAGCCAAACAAGATAAGGAGAAACAAAGAGTAGTATGCAAATGAAAAATATGAAAGAAAATGGGTTGACTTTTGGATGGAGGAAATGCCAGATGAGAATATTTGTCATCAATTTCTGCCCTAACCCTGAACAAGCAGGTGAACAGGTGAGGAATGAGACAAGAACTGTTCAAGGGAACTAAAGTGTGTGAAATCAGTCAAGGCAGAGGCTTGTGTGTTTCAGATGTACCGAATTGTTTTTGTGTTACTGAAACAACACTCTGACCAGCTTGGCTTTTTTTTTTTTATCCAACATTTAAATTACAGATGTGACTAAATATTGAGGAGACTGATTAGCTTGACAAAACTGTCACTTAAGGTCCACTGTTTGTGTTGCATTGAAAAACAAAGAGCTGCAGTAGTGTAACCACCAAGTACTATGTGTTATATGTCATACACTGCATGTACGTGCGTGCGTGTGCGCTTGCTAAACTTACTGCCAAACCACGGAAGAAGTCTTTGATCGAGTCCTCAGTGACATCATAAGGTAGGTTGCCCAGGAAGGCCGTGTAAGGCGGGCTGCGGGGCAGTCGGGCACGGTCAATATTGGGTTCACGAGCTGAGCGAGGTGCTGTGGGCAGGATGGACCGGTCAATGGGTGGTGCCCGGTAGCTATCCTCCTCCGTGTGCCATGAAGTCGAGACTGGGGAGATGAGAAAAGGAAGATTTTCAAACAAATGCCAACTTAAAACTTCCTTTCAGTTACTGAACAACAACCGCTTATTTTCTCTTTGACACTCAGTTCTTCAAATCTTGCAGTTGTTTTATTCTGACAGAAAAAAAAAAAGGACGGAAACAAAAACTTCACATGAATTAATTGTGATGGGAAATATATGCATCACACATATCGGCATCCAAATACATACAGGACAAACCAGCAAATGCCAAACAAACATTCAAAAGTGTAACAAATAGGTACTTCTGACAGGAAACCCTTTTTATGCACCTTTAGTTCGGCAGACACTAAAGTGTTCTGACAGGAGTGCATTAATTATGATGTGTATTGCAGTATGTAGTACTGTATATAAAGTAGTATACTGTAGTTATTGTTCTGTAAGGCAGATATTAATGGAGCCAATAGTCAGTACTTGATCTGACTAACAAAAAACCTTGGAATATTAGAATAAAATAAAAAGATATTAAAAAGGTGGGGTTGTCGAGTCTCATTTTCAGGTCGTCAAATACCAACGCTGTGACAAACCACTCGCTTTACCCCAAAGCGTCTGTATTTGACAACCTGGGAATTAAACTGAACACTCAGCTATCTTTCTCCAGAATGACTGACTCCACCTTTAAGTATTGGGAATGAAACTATCCAGAAATGTCATTAAGTACTTCTTTGGCACCTTTTTTTGCCTTATGCAAAGAGAACTATCATCATCACTATCATCATGTAACAACATGTGATCATGTGATGTGTTGCTGCTGGGAAACAGGAGAACACAAAATTTGAAACGTGAGGTTCAGCACCACAACTCTGACAAAAACATCTGTAGATGCATCATGCAAAGGAATATGACAAAGTTAAACAAGTCACAAAGGAAGACAGGCCAAGAGCATAAGAAACTGAATCCAGAGTGCAATAGTTCAGCACTGATAACAGAATAATCATTGAATTTATTTGACTAACCCAATAGAACAATTGATAAGATGGAGTTCTGATGATTAATTTAACATCCCCATCCCCCAAAGTCCCCATCCTCATTATCCAACTTCTATTTAATACTCAAAGAGGCCATCACAACTCTGTACAAGGGAGTTAGTGGATTCCTTTCAAAAACACTTGGAAAACAGTGCAGTTTACAGTGGAGCTCAATCATGACCAACGTAATTACTAAATCTAAAAGAAAACGACTGCAAAAAGCAGTGCTGCAGGCTGAAAAGATTCATAGTAAACTGCAGCAGTTTGGCAAAGCGTGGTTATGTTGTTATTTAGAAGTATCAATTTAACAATTTATGTGTGTAGTTCACATTAAGAACAAACAAGCATTGCCCTCGTCAAAGCAGACACTCAACGCTGTCATATTAGAACTGGAAAACTGGTGTTAAGCTGCCCCTACATGGAGGCCTGACTTTTTATTACTTCTACATTACACTTCTACTACATACCTTAATAAGACCTCAGAAAGATCAATACAGCTCTGCTGCAACACATTTACATGTAAAACAAAGACGCAGTTGCTCATTTCACATTCAGTCAAGCATCAGACCACAAACGTTGATGCACCACCAGTTTGACGGCATTTCTTCAACGCATTTCTTCCAACTCAACTAAGAGACAACCCGATCGATAAGAGAGATAATATTGATTTTACTATTAGACCAAAAATGCTAATGCAAGGTATGCAAGATAAAGACTTTAAATGTGTGCTCACCATCGCCGTCCAGGTCGTCAGTCTCATCTGCCCAGCTGGTGGACTTGGCCGGGTAGCTGGGGGGCGCATTGTTGCCTCCACTGTCCTCTGCCAGGAAGTCAGTCAGAGTGAGGGTCTTCCCCTTCTTATTCTTCTTCTTAGCTAAAGGGAGATTAAAACAGTAGAGTCAGCCATGGAAGACAGTAATGGCATCTCAGTAGGAAGTCTTTCTTCCCATCGTCGTCCATTTTCTTCATTAAAAGAAGAAAGAAATTATATCCATTAAATCGTCAATAAATTTACCTTTGATAGCGTTTTTTTAAGCTATAGATCACTAGAAAGACAAACACACATTCAGTTCGGGAATAGTGCCAGATGTTACAGATGGCGTGTAAGAACATGGTAATTACAGTCAAAACTGGCTTTTATTATAAACTCATATTTTACTAAATGTCGTTATTAAAGCAGTGAAATGCCGTGCCACTGAAGGATTCATTCTTTAAAAACACTAACACAACAACAGTCTGGGTTTTCGAGAGACTCGTGTGTGTGTGTGTGTGTGTGTGTGCATCCACTCATGCAGGCAGCTGCATCTCTGCGCAGCCAAACACTATTTGTAGTGCACGATGTTGTCCAGTCAGATAAGGGGATTACAATGTGTGAGCCACTACAAAAACAGACTTATTTTGCTATATGAAAGTAAACACAAAGGGAGTGGCCTGCCTGTACAACCGTCACTGTGCAGCAGGCCAGAAAAGGCAGGACCACTGGGCTGCCCATTCGCTGCCCTTTCCAAGGAACGTACATGAGGAGCATGAATCAATGAGTCATGTATCCATTGCAGAACATCCCTCATGCTACCTCTTTGTATGCCAGTTGCATCACACAGCTCGTTTCATAGAGCAGGTCTGGTTTGTTTTGGTCTTAGGCAGGATAAAAAGGGGAGCGACAAAGCTGGCTGTGAGCTTTATTGTGAAAATCCCAGGTGTCAGGACATTCTTTACACACATCGTTACAAAACCCTACACACATACAGAGAGCAAAACAGGCGGGTTACAGCTGTTTCCCACTGCATAATGCTCAGTCATTGTTTACAATTAACAGGCCTTACTAAATGGCCTTGACTGCTTGTGCCCTCTAAAACCAAAAAAAAAAAAAAAACCCTCTGCTGCCTGTTTGGTAGCTTTCTTAGCGCCCAGCACTGATGTGACATTAGCAAGCTAGGAGCTGCTATAATAGCACAATAACAGCCAGGCCGACAGTAAACTATTAGGATAAACCCGCAGGTTGTTCGCTAACTACGTAGGTCCTTTTGTCTTTATGCTTATGCGGGCTTAGTCAGCAAAGGACTGCTGACGGGGGAAGTATCCCTGCTTAGCTGGCTAGGTTTTAGGGCCTAGCTCACGTCGCAGCGCCAAGATCCAAGTGCGCCATCACCGGAGCGAGACTCGACCGGCCGGATGGGACGGCACAAAGTTGAGAAGCTGCCAGGGAAGTGTTTAACATGCGACCCCGCGGGCTCAGCTGCCCCGTTTTATCAAACACCGATACCCGGGAGCAAGGCTGCACACGTGGGGAGACTCCTCGGGCTGCCCGGACTCCTCGGCCCGACCCCTCCTCCTCGAAACGCGCTTGCGCCCGATGCTGATCTGCTCTGAGCGCCACGGCGAGCCCCGCTACGGACATACAATGTGCCAGCTCTGCACGCAGTTAGAAACATTTCATAACACGGCACACAGTGTCCAATATATGTAACACCGTATAACCCCGAAAGCGGGAAGCCCTAACGCCGCAAAATGACTATTCATAGGAAAAGACCGCATGTAATCTGTAGGTTAAAATTCAGATTGTGCAAGTCGTTGCTTCGTTCATTCGCCTTCCACCAGCAGTTGCGTCTTTACCGGCCCAAAACAACCGACGAAGCTATTTATAGACGCCAGACAACGACGCCAATCAACAACACGAGGCATTAACAATCCCCAAACTTAATGTTTTTAATTAAATCGATGTATAACCCGCTGAAATCCCCCCCAACCGACCCAGATCGTTCACCCTCATAAACCTCACCTGACGCCGCCATGTTGGAGAGCGAGTTCGTAGTAGTTCCCGGATGAAGGCGTCAGAGGTTTATTATCGGGAGCGCGCATCGGCGTTCACGGGCCTGTCTCCTCCCTTGTTTGCGTACTCACATCTGCTTAAGTTGACTACAGTGACTGTTACCTTCTTTTCTCCAGGTTTTTATCATACCTGTCACTCAACTACATTAACGTTAGCTGTTATTCTCACGGTTGTTTATTTATTTCTCTCTTATAGTCTCCAAATGTTAGGTCTCTTATAGTCTCGAAATGTAGTCTTTATAGTTCAAATGGTAGTCTTTTGTCTCAGGAAATGTTAGTCTCTTATAGTCTATCAATGTAGACTCTTATTAATCTTCAAATGTAGTCTTTATTAATCTTCAAATGTAGTTCTTATAATCTTCAAATGTAGTTCTTTATAGTCTTATTGCCCCCAAATGTAGTCTCTTATAGTTCAATTTAGTCTCTTATAATCCTTCAATGTAGTCTCTTATAGTCTTATGCCCCCAAATCGTGTTCTTATAGTCTTCAAATGTAGTTCTATAGTCTCAATGTGTCTCTTATTAGTCTTCGAATTAGCTTTTATTAGTCTCCAGGATGTAGTCTTTTTTAGGTCTTCAAATGTATGTTTCTTATGTCTACAAATGTGGCTTCTCATTGTCTCCAAATGTGCTCTCTTATAGTTCTTTATTGGCCCAAATTGTGTTCTTTATGTCTTATAGTCTTAAGCCTTTCCAAAACAACAGTGCGCTTTAAATGATCCATAGCTGCTAAACCCTATATAATTAACCCTGACAATATGTGAGAAGTGGTGTCAATTAAACTATATTAAAGAGGCTGTAAGTCTGTAACGTGTATGGAAGCCAGGAAAAAAGGATATCTGTAAAATTATCATAAGAAACTTTCTCCAAATAAGGACTTAGTATCACAAAGTCCTTATTTGAGATAAGTCAAGATATTGAGGAAATTCCTCATTATAATGACTTACGAATCCTTTTTCCCCTGTCACATTGGAAATGGGCTTCCATACCCAAGTCATAGGTCCAGTTTTATATTGTTTGGTGCTTTACTGCTAAGAGATGAAATATGTTCTACTCTGTGACATTAATGAGTTCATGGATATATTTTTTGAAATTCAAAGCTGTTAACATAATAATAATATAATAATAATGTACATATAATTTGATCATGTTTAAAATAATCATATGTATTAGCTATAACTTAATAAAACTTAAAAGGTACTGCTTAAACAAATTACATTGATCAGCCAAATATGTATTGTGTTATTGATTCTAGTATATAAAATCCTATAGGTTGGGTTGTTAATGCATATTTTACATTAACTATTTTGAAGACACCCCTTCACACTTTCATCATCATATATTTTATTATCAGACTAATGCATTATGTGTGAGCAGCATTTTAGTGTTATGGGTGATGTTGATTCTACAACTTTATATAATGGTGCATAATTAACAAAGCATCATATTTTATAAACTCATAAGTTTTGTATGTAAATTCTTTATATGAAAACAACATTTCAGCTGTGAAAAGAATATACAAACCTTCCTCTCAAATGTAAGTATTATAACATAACATGAACATATTCAACTAAAGCACAAGTAAGTTCTTTTTAATAACTGGATGAAAACAGGATTAAATAAATTATTCAAATGTTGAGTTTAGTATTAAAAGTCAGCTAACAAAACTCTAGGTATGCACTGTATTTATAAATTCTTCATATTATAATACATTATATGATATACATAGTCAAAAAAGCTGTAAGCCAGAGATAAAAAGCCAGTTCATATTGGACTATTGCCATTTGACCAGAAACATGACTGCATGTTATGAGAGATGTGTAAAGTAATAATATTTCACAACAATGTGTCTCCTGGCTTGTTTTAAAGTTCTTCTGCCCGCTAGTGGCCAAACATAAATTAAGGCAGATTTAAACATCCTGTGAAATCATGTATTTTCTGTGTTTTTTTTGCCAACAGAAATGATCTAATGATCTTTCTATAAATATGTAATTCCTTTAAAGTTATTATTATTTAATGAGCAAGGGCTATGATATTGCAATTAGTTTACATGTTACATAACATGCACTTTCTTATATACTTATAAGAATATATACTAATATACTTTCATGCACATTCTTATATTATGTTACAATAACAAATGCACAGAAACCGTGAGTCAAGAAGTGGTTTTATTCATTTTTATTTCATTGTCAGATCAGGCACTGGTTGCTTTTAAAATAGCCCTGTTTCACTGTGGTGTGGTCAAATGCCTTTATTCAGAATTGCTTAACTCATTTATGGTTTACATGGAATGTGGTCTTAAAAATTGGCTTCAGATGATCAGAGAAGCATGGCATTTTTTTTCCATAATGGATAGTTGTGGGTTCTTCTGCTTTCTCTGTTGGGATGGTCTCAGATTCTGAATTAGATTGTGGCGGCCAGCTCATCCAGTGCATCCTGGAGCCTGTACAAAACACAAATGAAACATTTTTTACTTTTAAAATATTCACGTGTCGTGTGAACTGACTGGAACTACTTCCCACTTCATGATGTAGTTATACTTGACCATGCAAACCATAATAACAAATGATTTTAGTATTCACCTCCACCACCATCATCACATTACCTCGATCTGTTTTTTTCTCCTCCATCTCTTTATAACTCTTACTTGAAGTCTCCACCATCCAGCAGACCCTTGTAAGTGGAAATCTCAGCTTCCAGTTTCATCTTCATGTTGAGCAGCGCCTCATAATCTTGGGTCTGTTGCTGGATGTTTGCACGCAATTTGGTCAGCTCCTCCTCCAGATGGATAATAATGCCATTGTACTTCTCCATTTCCATGTTGTTTCGTAGCTCTGTGTTGCGTAATGTGTCTTCTAAGGAGGCTTTCTGATGAAGGATTAAAAAGGAGGAATGAAAAGTATGCCAAAATTTTTTTTTAATAATTTGGAACAACTCCTTTGTGAAAATGATTATTTGGGAATGTTTTGCTGCTTTACTAAAATAAGACAACAATTCTGAGTGGGTGTTATGTAATGGCTAGGGTATTGAGAGGATTTGACTATTTCCGGTTTGTTAATAAAATGAAAGTGTATGAGAAACACGTGTAAAATGCATGCTTACTAAGCTCTGTTGGGACGCAAGTTCAATTTCCAGAGTCTGTATCTGTCTGTTTAAGTCACCAATCTCCACCTGGGCTCCTTGGAGAGCTTCTGTGTTCTGCGATACCTGCGCCTGCACGTCCGCAATCTGACAGGAAGACAGGGAAAGGGTGTTAGACAATATATATTAATAATAGATAATAGACAAGATATTTTCTGTACATGTATTTATGTATTATTACTAACACTGTATCACCTGATTTTCATGCCATTGTTTGAGGTCTTCTGCATTCTTCAGAGCAATTTTTTCATAGTTGTTCCTCACTTCCTCCATTATCTGGGACAAGTCCTGACCTTTGGGAGCGTCAACGTCCACTTGCACGCCTGACTGGGAGATCTGATTCCTCATCTCCATCACCTCCTGCAGGGCAGACAGAAAGAGAGGAATGAACAAAAACATTTAGGACGTGTGAAGTGAGTAGTAAAGTGAGATGATTAATCTGGATGTACTGTAAACTCACATTCTCATGGTTCTTCTTTAGGAAAGCAAGCTCCTCCCTCACAGCTTCAATCTCGCTCTCGATGTTCATCCTGGCCATGTTGGTATCATCTATGACTCTCTTCAGTCCACCAATGTCGGCCTCCACAGACTGACGGATCGCCGTCTCATTGTCGAACCTGTAGCAGTGCACAGAAACAAACTCTATTACAGACACAATCAGCTGTTATTCACACTGTGCTGTGTAGTATAACGTTACAAAAATGTCATGACTTAAGTTTTACGGAAGTGTTTCAGATACAAACTTGCTGTTGCTAAAGTCCTACTCTATCAGTGAAGATTGAGCTTAGATGTGTCTCATTCGTATACGTAAGCTTGATATATATAAGACAACACAGATTAAATTTAAAACAACATACTTTACTTTGAAGTCGTCAGCAGCAAGACGGGCATTGTCGATCTGGAGCACAAAGCGAGCATTCTCTGAAATCTTATCAAAGATCTGGACAGAAAAAAAGAATTTATGACAAAGTTGCCATTTTTACACAATTGGATGTCAAAAACTGAAAGGTTGTTTTGTCTTTTTCCTTTATTTTCCTGGATAGAAAGAATGCAGTTGTTTAACCAGAAGCCTCTTCCTTCAATGCATAACTGAATGATCTGCTCTATTCATCATATGCTATGATATAGCAATGTTACACACAGCTACAAAATCAAACATATGATTTGAATCACTATTTCCCTTACGTAACAATAACAACATAGTTGAATCCATAGAAACATTCAGTGAAAAAAGGAACCACAAACTGAAGGACAGGAAGAGGGGATGTTTCTGTGCCAAAACAGAATCTGGTTTGTTTTAGCATTGTTGGAAAAATGGGTTTCCTGTCTTACAGAGAGATTTTTCTTCTCTCCAATTTTCTCACAGCTGCACTGTCTCTGTCTGTCATTTTCTTTGTATATATGTGTTTATGTGTGCAGGATTGTAAAATTCTTTGTGCGTGAGCGTGTTTGTGAGTTCATCATTTCCAATGTGTCTATGATATCCTGTCTTAGAAGAAAAGGGGGAATACTCATCCCTTTATGTGTCGAAAAAAACATAGTGCCATCATCAATGTGTCATTATGTGACATTGAAGATCTGGGGTCTGTAGAAGAATGTGACATTTGACTCTGCTGACTGGAGCTGATTGTTATACAACCAGTGGACTCACATGCAGCTATGTGTGCGCGCGCACACACACACACACACACACATACACATTGGCAGTCCAAGATCCTTTGTGTGTGCATGTGTGTGTCGTTACCACACATCTGTTTCACATTGAGGCCCTCCTACACTGGAGAATTCTTGTAGAACCAGCATTTGCAAGCAGGACCATTTGGAAATGCTTTTGTCTAGTGAAGGTTGTTTGAGAGCTTTCCAGTCTGTCTCTCGTGATGCTACCCGCGTGTTGGTGATTCATCAGAGGAAGTTATGGCCACTTTGTGGCATGAACAATTTAATGGGGGAGGGTTAGAGCTTAGCAACCACACCCTTCATTCTCTAGCAAGAAATGTGATAACCTACAAAGGAAAGACTGCCCGTCTGAGCACAAGTTTTCTCAACCTTAACCGTCAAAGTTAGGCACTAGATAAATAATGAAAACACTTATAAAACTTATTTCCACAAGTAGGTCTACATTTGAAACATTGTCTGTGATGATGAGTGCCATCACAGGCATTTACTGATTCTCATATTAGAGGCCCCATCAAGCATTTCTAAAGCACTCAAGCACTCATACCCCTCACATTTTTCATTGTCTGTCTCACTCGCTAAATCAAAGATTACAACGAACAACCAGAGATTCCCAGTTTTAGAACAATACATATTCAACTTTCACCTGTTCATTTAATAAGCATTGTTTGTCATGCTTACCTGTCTGCGTAGATCATCAATGATGGGTTCATACTTGCTGTAGTCTCTCATGTCGGGTCCCCCCTTCTCCAGAGCCTCCATGATCTTCATCTCCAGCTCCTTGTTGGCCTGTTCCAGGTTCCTTACCGTCTCCAGGTAGTTGGCCAATCGGTCATTCAGGTTCTGCATGGCTCCCTTCTCGTTGCCCTGGATTCTAGCAGCAGCACCACCACCGGTCCCCACAGATGCACCGGCACCACCAAAACCAGAGCCCATTCCACTGCTCAGCTTGAAGGCAGAGGAAGAGGAGGTCATTGGGGCACCAGACCGCAGGGAAGATGAGGAGGCAGAGGAAATGCGGGCACCGTGTCCACCAGCACCTGCATAAATGCTGGCTGCACGATGCTGAGGTGTGGAGCGGGTCATGGAGATGTGGGAAGAAGACATTGGCTGCATGTTGGATCTTCTGAAGCTCATTTTGGATAAGTTTAGGCACGACAGAGAATGAGGTGAAAAATGAGATGGAGACTCAATGCTGGCCGGACTAGAAAGTGACGCTGGCAGCGGGAAGTAGGGGAACTTATACTCCTACTTCTCTCCCTCAATCACAGCTGGTCTTTCAGACCCTGCCCACTTTAAAATCGCCCCAGTCCTCCTTTCCTGTTCCCCCTCCCTGCTCTCTCATTCACCCACATGTTCCCTTTTTTAAACCGACAGTGTGTTTTCTGTCTCCAAGGCAATGTGTGAGGCATTTTTCTGTTGCAAAAAAACATTCACATTTGAACAGCCAAAGCAAATTAGTTTATTTTACTGAACTATAGAGATCACATAAACCACAACAACAAAGGGAGCAGTAATAGTTGTGTTGTCCAGGCTAAAGCACAGCCTTCAACAGAGAAAGCTGGAAGAGAATTAAAAGTTAAAGTTAAAGGGTAGAATATTCTTTTCAAACGAGGTTCACTTTGTAAGCATGCAATCAAATTCCTTTGGTTTGCCCATAAAAGGTATAATGTCTACCATTTACTGCATAGTTTCTAAGTTTGTGGACAGCCAGGCCCCAAAATAAACAGATTTTTGCCAGCCTTCCTATCTAGACTAAACTGAAAGTGAGATATATATTAGCTGCAGCACTGTTTCCTTTAGTTGTAGCTTAAATAAGAGGGAGAGGGGGCATGTTTTTACTGGTTTATACTCTTAAAGTGCAAAATTAATTAAGAGGAACTGTATACAGCGTGATGTTAAATTGTTTACCAGAGTAGATGCATTTAGAAAGATATTACAGATTTACTGATAGTTGCAATCACAATTATATTTCTACACAGACAATAGGATGAACAGTATTAACAATGAAACCTGCCATACTGTAAAAGGAAACCTAAGGACATCCAAGCTTCAAATATACCCAGAAGACACAAGAAGAGACTGGATTCACAAAGAAGGAAAGTAAGCCAATAGCACATTGTTCAAAATACAATCAAAAGGAAAGAAAGGATGCCCTCATTCACCTATCATACTACAGGCGATTATCTGCGCAAATCAGTTCTGTTGAACTGTTGTTGATTTTAGACAAATATCTTTGAAGCCTTATCAGGTGTGGTACCTGGTCTTTGATTGCTGCTTTTTCAATGATCCATATGAATCCTATGTGTTCATGGGTGGTTCCCACTTGGGTTTTCAGATTGTAATTTCTGTTTTGTATAATGTTTAATGTATACTGGTTTGTTGTAATTTGGTAAGCACAGTGCAAGCTTGAAAAGTGCTTTATAGATAAAATTATTATTATTATTATTATAATTACAAAACCTTTTTCTGTATCACAGTGACTAAATCACAAATGGTGGTGAAGACTGATCTAATCTAAGGGACAGCAGTGGAGATGACTTTGTCTGTGGATCTGTTGGTTCTGAATGCAAACTGAGGGCCCAGGCAGGCAGGGATGTTGTTCTTTATGTGCCAGTTTCTCAAAGCACTTTATCAGAATGGGGTAGAGTGCCACAGAGTGGTAGTCAACATGCCCCCTGAAAGAGGAATGTGCAAAACAATGCAAATAACTAAAAACAGGAAAGAAACTGCATTTAAAAACCAAGCTGTAATACGCAGTGTTTTAGAAAAGTTCATGTAGGTTTAGTTGAGGCTAAATTTGTGGTCAAAGAGGATTTGGGCCTTAGAGAACAGGATAACAAAACTAAATGAACCACCCCCAGGGGAAATTGGCAAAGGCTCAAACACCCTCCTGAGCTCTATAAAACCCAGTTCTTTTCTTTCCTGATCTTACCTCACCTTCATGGTTGATCGAGTTTCAGTGTTTCTCACACTTCACACCAGCCCCTCAGTGTGCATTCATTTAGTTGTCTCTTTTAATAATACTTATAATAATAGAAGACAGAAAAAAAACAGAGAGCAAAAATAGAGAATAAGCAAAGGTTACACTGACAAATCCGGCCTGTGATGCAGACAGGAACATATAAAGAGGAACGATGAATTTAATCAGCATGACTCATACCTCATGACAGCGTCATCACTGTCTTGTTTGTTTGAATGTAAGTTGGCAACTATTGCTTTGCCTGCCAGGACCCAAAAAAACAAGAAACTGACAAATATAAACAGGGAAGTACCCTAACTAGTGGTTTTATAACATACCTTGTATATTAATGGCACATATCCCTGCTTTTAAATGAAGAGATTTTTTATTCCTGCTCACACAATGTTTCATTATGAAGAGTTTTTTTCTTGGAAAGAATAACTCCCCAGATTTTATTTCCCCATATACAGTACAATAGTCTTGATCTGAACTGCACACCTCTTTCGCAGATAAGACAGTAAAAGAAGTAAAGAGAGAAAGGAGAAGAAGCTGGAGTCTGTGAGTCATGGTAACACACAGCAGGAATCCGGAAACTACCACAGCAGTTTATGTGCTTCACAAATCTTGGACAACTGTCAGATTATTACCGCTCTCAGCCTTGCCTTGAATGAACTTAACATCCCTCCCTCTTTCTCTTTGGTTTCCCTTCCCCCAGCCCCAGCGCAGAATGAACCCTCTCATATGCTTATATACAAAGTCCAAAAAATTAATTTGCATAGATGCATATGCAAATGATTGTGTGCGCCCTGACACACGCAAGAAGAAATACGCACATGTGAGTGTGATACACTCTTACACACTTGCTCCCTTACATCCTCTCTCCTTCTCTTGATCACTCCTATTTACTCACACAAGATGCTCAAAAGGTACGAAAAGTGGTGATCTGGTGGTTTATTTTTTAAATGTATGTCTATATTCCAGTTTTATGGACAAAACCTTCAGCAAAGTGTTGGGGTTACACATCAGAGGTTAGCGAAATGTGTCGACTAAGAGACATTTTCTCTGTGGTATGTCATGTCCACTTCTAGAGCAAAGACATTTCACAGGAAGACATAAAATGAGTAATGAGTTAGAACTGTTAGTGGGGAGTCACCTATACTCCAATTTCTCCAGTTAACTCCAGTCATTCATCCATATAACCTTTGTTTTATTTCTGGGAGAAATCATTGACCGTGATCCTCATTTAAAATGATGCTAAGATTACACCATGGAAAATACAAATGTGCAAAATTAACAAACAAAATCAGTTAAAATAGTTACCATGGGAACTAGAACCATACAAATCAACAAACAAATCAGGAAACACAGACAGGAAATGAACGGTTATTACGTACATTCCTAAAATATGTACTAGTATGAGTATTCAGTTTTAGGTCACTTCGGAAGAGATTCAGTGTCTGCTGCATTAATACTAAAAGCAGTCCTAACAAGATAATAAGCTAAGGGATCAACACATTTATTTTAACTTATACTATCTACTACTATTATCTGTAGCAAGTTTCACAGAAGTCTATAGAATTGTTGTTAAAATATTTCACTTTGAATCACAAATGTTAACCTAATGGTGGTGGACAGAGGAAACGTCAGGGGGTTCATCGATGAGGACAGTCTGAAACAAAGTAGTGGACAGAGATGCAGTTTCATGAAGTAGACTATTCAAAGAGGAACAGTGACGGTACCTGTGACCACATCACGCCACTCCTCCTGTCCACGTCCATCCTTCGGTCACTAGGTGGCATAAGTCTCAAAGCAACTAACATTAAACCTACTGTAGTGAGGGAACAGTGTGTCCACACATTAGTGCATGTTTTGTACCTCGATACCTCCCCCTGACTTGTTATAATGAGTTCACTCCCATTGTTTAACATGTTTCCATCATGTCTGTACTGGAGGCTCTCTGTTTGCACAGGCATCGCAGGGCGAAGCTGTAAGAGAGTTTTATAACTGATTTTACTGATAATTTCGGCAACAAAGTCCAACTTTAAGACAACAGCTGAAACCAAAGCATTTATCTTTCCCTTTTTTCTGCATTTCCCTGTTCTATTTTCACTACTTTTTTCCGTAATTGTAAACTTAAGCTAAATTCTGTTTATATTCACAAAGCACTGGATGCATCAAGTTCATTATAACCATATTATAATGTGAAGATGCATGCAGGAGTGATGTCATCACCTTTGCTATAGCTTTCAGCCTGCATTTACTGTACATCATCACCCCATTCTTACTGGACATCTCAGTCAGTCCGTCAGTCCTCGTGAAATAGATTTATTTCTTATCTTTGCTAATTGTCTTCTCATATCCCCCACTTGCTCATCGTCTCCCCACCCCTCCTTTCAGTCTTGTAGCATGTACGTGTTTCTCTCAGCACATTCCTGACTTGATGTGTCATATAGCAGCTTCATACAAACCAAAACACCACTGGCCTCTCAAGAGACTTCAGGTCAGGGGGTTAGCTTCTTAAATTACCATCTTACTTTTCTAATGCAGAAAGAATGAAGCATTATCTTATCTGGAGGTAGAAAAAAAAGTAAGTCATCAAGCGTGAAATAAATACAGCTTTGTTCTCCAGTTGGTTTATTTGTTGGAGTGGCTGACTTAATGAAACAACAAAAAATGGTTGGATGGTATATGGTTGCCTCCAAGTTTAGCACAGCAGCTCCATTGTGAAGAGTTACGTCACTGTTTGAGACAAGCCAAGCTAAACATGCATTTTTTGATTGGTCCAAAGCCTGAAAGTCCTGTTCAGATTGTTAACATGTACTTTCCACCACATGCTCTCCCTTTCCCTATTCACATTTAGTTTGCACACAGCACAGTACCCTGGGATTCGTCTCTTTTCATTAGCTGGTAGGTGAAGTTTTTTTTTAAAAACATATAAAACCTTGAAAACAAAAGGATAGGGGTGTGGTGAGCATCTTGGAGGGAGCAAGGGGTTTATTCTGGTAAAAATTAGGCAACAGTCATTGAAGCACTCAGAAAAGATCATGAGTCATAAATCTGCAGAGTGGCAAATGAATCATGGTTTCCACAGTTTCAGATGATGGTTGAGGTTCATGTTTTAAATAAAACTGTCACTAAATGATAAGGCCTTACCAAATATGTGTTTTGATATATAATATGTGCTACCATGGAAACAAAGATACACATACACTATCTATCTATCTATCTATCCTATACTATCTATCCAATCCTATCTATCTATCTATCTATCTACTCCTATTCTAATCTATCTATCTATTATCCTAATCTATCTAATTTCTGTATTTTTTTATGGGTTTTATGTGCCCTTTGGAAAGGTTTGGTTCTGAGAAAAAAAAACCAACTCCTGGTTTGCTCCCCCACACGGCTGATAAGGAAGGAATGTTTCATCAAATAAGTCCTTGTTTATGTGTGTGTGTGTGTGTGTATAGGTGTGTGTGTGTATAGGTGTATGTGTGTGTGTTTGTGTGCATTGCCTCGTTTGGTCCATTGCTGATAACGGACACATTCAGCAAGCTGCACCTTGTAATTGTGCAATTTGCAGACTTTAAACACAGGATCTTACTTTTTTTTTGTTTCAGATAGTACTATTTGTAAAAGTCTACTTAAGTCTACTTTTCTTTTTTAACCGTTTCTGGTTACAATATAAAATGTTTCATGCAAGGATTTGTTGCAACATCAAAATCAGTTGCACTCAATCTATAAACACTTGTGTAGATAGTGGAAACATAAACATATCAATGGGTAAATTTGGTTCTCCCATAATTATGAGACATACAGTCACTGCCCACAAACACATAAAGCACATCACACTGGACAACCACAATTTACTTTGCAATATGTCACGTCTATGAGAACTGTTGTAAAGTAGAAAAGGAGGTCTTAAAATTATGTGCCTGTTCATTATACCCAAGGTTTGACTTCATATTCTGGTGTTGCATGTGTGTGTGTGTGTGTGTGTCTGTGTGTAATGTGTGTGCACAGAGGATATATCAAAGATGTAGACTGTAGTACAGTATAATTTTATGGAATGCAAAATAGGCTTTGTCATAATGTAAAACAATGTTATGTTTCTAGTATGGAAATTGGCATTTCATAAACATCTAAAAGGCAGACAAGACTCAGAAAGTCTTACAGTGTTTCAGTGTTTCTGCAGTAGTTTTATAAAAACAGGCACAACTAACTATTATGTAATTCTTGGACTCTTTCCAATGCACTTTGTGTGCTGTAAATGTGGAACACGATGCGATTTTCTTCCCTGACATTCCCTCATCTCTCCCCCTCACCCCCCTCATCCTTCACTCCCCTGCTGAGAACACCAACCAATCGCACCTCAGCAGGGTCCCTCCCCTGCTCTGATAAATAGCACCAGGGACCAGGGAGGGTCTATCTGCCTGACTCTCCTTCCCTCTGCAGAGTCTCTCATCTCTCACACCACCTTAGTGCTACAAACACCCTCTGTGACCATGTCTGTCAGAGCTGTGAAGACCACTACCTTCTCCACTTTGTCCTCCTCCAGGGGCCCATCCCAGGGCTTCAGCAGCCGCTCCTTCTCCGGCTATGGTGGCCGTGGTGTGGGTAGTGGCAAGCAGAGCTACGCTGTCCGCAGCTCCTATGGGGGTGTGGGCAGCAGTGGTGCTGCTGTGGGTGCTGGGGGGTTTAAAGTGGTCGGTGGGTATGTTGCTGGGGGCTGTGGACAAAGAGGAGGTGGGGCAGAGTTTGGCTATGTGGGCTTCGGTGGAGGCATGGGTGGTGGCATGGCCAATGAAGTGATGGCTCCCATCACAGCGGTGACCGTGAACAAGAGCCTGCTGGCCCCCCTGAACCTGGAGATTGACCCCACCATCCAGGCAATCCGTACCCAGGAGAAGGAGCAGATCAAGACCCTGAACAACCGCTTTGCTTCCTTCATTGACAAGGTCAGGCAACTTAAGATTGATGTTGTTCTAGCAGGACATTTTGTCTTTTATGACATAAAAAGCTAAGTAAAACTGCAAAACGGCTTTATAGGTTTTGTTTCTGATGTTCTGTTGGTTACTATGACTGTTGGGATAAAGCTTTATTAAATTCCACACAGAGTAGAAAAATAACCCAGGAACTTCAGAGGAAATTAGTTTATTGCCAGCCAAAATAGCTCAAGGTGAAAGAGCTCTGATTTCACAATGCAGATCATCCTTGAGACAATCCCTCTGAAATCTGTATATATAACAATATGCAGTCAAGCTAGGATACAGGCTGTTTTGAGCAATGCCTTAGTTTCCCCACATGCTTTCAGTTTCAGATGATATCATAGAGCTTAGATAAGAGGATTAACATGGATACAGAGTACAGAACAATTTAACTTGAAGGGGTGCACCCCAATGAGAGCAGTATCCCGCAAAGAGAGATTTTGAGGTTATGATCTTATAGGTCTTTCTTGTTCTGCAAAATTATGTATTGAGTTATTTCCAAACTTTCTTGCCCGATTATTCACAGCCTGCACAAGCACTTACAGATAGGAAAAGGAGTGGGAGTGCCAGGGAATGGTTTGCAAGACAAGCTTGTTAAATACTGAGTGGAGTGGATCACTACAGTAAATATCTACCACAGTCTGAACAATACTCACTTTATGGGGCTGTATAATAATCAATGAAGCCATTTTATTGACATAAGTATAAATTTGTGTTATGCACCCACTAACAGAGATTACCGAAATGTCTGTCAGAAGCACATCTCTTCACCTGAGATTGACCAGATTCTTTAGTTATCACCTATTGTAACTCTCTTGTTTAACGAGGCACCCTGGAGTAATGTTAAACCAATCAATCACCCTCACTGAGACTAATTCTTTCGACCATAAAACAAAGCTCTCACCCCCCCCTCTACATACCATCATGATATGGCACACACACATACACACACATACACACACATACAGAGCTGTGTGTCTCCCATCTTGTTTGCTGAGTGGTAGAAGGACCCCACCCAGGGTCAAGACACTGAATAGAAAAGTTGTAAAGGGGCAAACTGTGTCACAATTGGGAAACAGAGCCTCTTTGTGTCGAAACACTGAGCTATGGATTAAGCAAGGAGTAATTGATGTGACATATAGAGTGCGTTGGAAGTTGGAGAAGTTGAATTGGTAATTTTTCTTTCAGTCAATCTTCACACGTTTTTTGTCCTTTAGCAAAGAAAGTGAATCCATTCATGTTTTTTGAGTCACTCCCACCTTCTCTTTACATGCATTCTTTCTCATGTCTGCCTGACCACTCTCTCCATACATTATAGTGTTTATACTTTTATTCATCAGACTTGTCATATCCATCCATGTATTCATATGTAAAATCTAAAATTCAGCCATCCACTCCACACCCCTTCTGTATGGTACAGGTACAGTTGTTAATTTCCTTCTTTTTTTTGGTTTTCCTTTTCTCTCTGCAGGTACGCTTTCTAGAACAGCAGAACAAAATGCTTGAGACCAAGTGGAAACTTCTGCAGGAACAGACCACGTCTCACTCCAACATTGATGTCATGTTTGAAGCCTATATTGCCAACTTGCGTAAGCAGCTAGACAACTTGGGTCATGAAAAATATAAACTAGAGTCCGACCTGCATCACATGACGGGCCTGGTTGAGGACTTCAAAAACAAGTGAGTAAATTAGTGGGTTTAACCAGTGTTATCCTAACTCCTTCAAGTGCCTATAATCAATGTTTTTATATTAACAATGGATCAAATTACTACTTTTACTTTAAAGGACTCAGACGTAGTGTCAAAACCACCCATAATTATTCACAGATTCTACAGTTCCCCTCAGCTCTTCAGACCATTTTGGTGTCTTTCAGCTCAACTGTACATTTTTGGTTCACTCTCACGGCTCATTTTCTATTAATAATGGAAAAGTGAATACATGTGTCAGTGGTTCATAGTACACTCACAAGCCAGACTTTAAACACTTTGCTCAGTAGAAACTAAAGACAATCTTCCAGCTTTCTTTGCTAAAACTGGGTGGAAACAATTAAAGACTTGATTAAAATCTGCACTCCAGAACCAACCTTAAATCTTTAAAGAGCAGTGACGTGCAGTAATTGTGCGCCTATAAACTCTGTCAGACCATATAACATTGCTTGAGACATCCATTTTCAATGATTTAAGAAACTCTCTTCTGTTACCAAGTGATTCACTATATCTTCAGTTTTTTTCACTACTAAGGAGAACGGCGGAGAGCATGTTAGCAACTGTTCTCGCCTACGGTCAAGCAACTACCTTGTAACTAGAAATCCCCAGATGATTGGTTGCAGGGGAGATTTCTTAACTCTATAGCTTTTGGGGGGGTCTTGCCTTATTCGATAGTACAACTGAAGATTGACAGGAAAGGGGGAGAGAGAGGGGAGATGACGTGCAGCAAAGGACCACAGGTTGGATATCAAACCTCCGCTACAGCATTAGGCATTCAGCCATAGTACAGGGGGGGCAAGCTCTACCAGGTGAGCAACTGGAACGTCTACAGAACATTTAAATTAATTTCAGTTCAATCCTTTCATTATGGCTCACAACTTTACTCTTTTAATTCACTCTCACAGCTCTCATCAGTGTCGGTGCACTGCAGCAGGGAGCTGTTTTCAGTGAAAAAGCTATAAAAACTCACTGTACGCAACCTGCTCCACACCAGACGACAGACTAAGCTGGTGAACCGGGTGGAGCATTTAGCAGCTAAAGAGAATAACAATACCAGAACAGAGCTAAATGAGAGTGAATCTTGAACTTGCTACATTGCTAGAAACATGACTCCAAATGAATGCTAGCGCGTCTCCATATGTGTTGCTGTGTAACTAGGCAACCGTTACAACCGTCAACTTAAATAAATCATTGTTGATTTAACTTACTTGTTTCTGCTGCCCCCAAGTGACAACAATTTTTAGTAGATGTGAATTGTATTATATTAATAAATATATTTTGTGAATATATATATCCAGCATGTGGACCAGATGAAACTGAAAAGCTTACAATACATTTTGTAAAGAATTATAATTCATTCTGATTTAAAGGGTATATATGCATCTTACAATTCTCTTATTTTCCAGGTATGAGGATGAGATCAACAAGCGCAATGAGTGTGAGAACACCTTTGTCCTCACAAAGAAGGTATGTTTAGGTTTTATATCTTATTCTTGATGTTGAAACTATAATTAGTATAATATAATAATAATAGCCTTTGAGCAAAATGAGCATGCACAATGGACAATTGTACCTCAGGGTTGGATGAATATTCCTTAAAGTGGTCTTTTCCTGTGCAGGACACTGACGCAGCCTACATGATCAAAGTGGACCTGGAAGCCAAACTTGACGGGCTCTCTGATGAGATTGAGTTCTTGAGGCAGATCTTTGATGCAGTAATAACCTTATTTTACGTTTTTAGAGGCAACTCTAGGAAGGAATAACTGATTTAGCTATAAGTCATCTTAAAACAAATGGTGTTTTCAGCCATTTCTTCCCTGCTTATGTTCATGTGTTATCCTGCGTAGGAAATTAATGAGCTGCAGGGCCAGATCAAGGACACATCTGTTGTGGTTGAGATGGACAACAGCCGTAACCTTGACATGGACGCCATTGTTGCTGAAGTGCGTGCCCAGTATGAAGACATTGCCAACCGTAGCAGAGCCGAGGCCGAGTCATGGTACCAGACTAAGGTGAGACCACTCTGTGTTATTTGAAATGAAAGCCTGTTATTGTACATTGTAGTGTAAACTATGGACAAGTCGTCCATAGTTTACACATAGTTGTTTTTAGCTGCACAGTACATGACTTTAACTAGGTGAATGTGGCAGAGGGTATAGGATGTATTCTCTTGACCTCTTGTCACAAACCCATATGTGTACAGTTGTTGCTGCAGTCCACCTGGTCCATCTGGGGTTTGCAATCAGAATGTTTCTATGATATTCATGTCAAATTAAAATGTAAAAAAAAAAAAACACCTGGTATGGTTGATGTGTTTGATGTGTCAGTCTAACTTGTCCCTGTCTCTGTACCAGTATGCAGAGATGCAACAGTCAGTAGGTAGATATGGTGATGACCTGAAGTCATCCAAGGCTGAGATTGCTGACATGAACCGTAGGATAATGAGGCTTCAGTCTGAAATTGACATGGTGAAATCACAGGTGAGAATTACAGATTTCAGTTATAGTTGTATATTTTGCGACTCTTAGATTTGATAACTTTATTCCTCAATACTCTGCAGTAATTTCGGAAACTGTGTTAGGAGCACCTGTTGTGCTACTCTTACTGACTTTACTCTGTTTTTCTTCTACTTTTAGCGAAACAATTTGGAAGCTCAAATTGCAGAGGCTGAGGAGCGTGGTGAGATGGCAGTGAAGGACGCTAAACTTCGCACCAGAGAGTTGGAGGAAGCCCTCCAGAGAGCCAAGCAGGATATGGCCCTGCAAGTCCGCCAGTACCAAGAACTGATGAACGTGAAACTGGCTCTGGACATTGAGATCGCCACCTACAGGAAGCTGCTGGAAGGAGAGGAGGACAGGTAAGATGTTTCTGTGAAAGCACTTTGACACGAGCCTGTGGAAGTGATAAGAAATGTTTTCTTTGCAGGACTATATTTCTGTACTGTATACCTGATGGTTTTTTTTTTTGTTTCTCCACAGGTTAGCTACTGGAATCAAGACCACTGTATCCAAGCAGACTTGTAAGTCTACGTTCAACCAAGGTAAAGAAAACCTTTAATGTGTTCTACTGTTAACTTTTTTCCATGTTACAGTATAAACCCTTAAAAAAACTAAATGAGAAAACATAAAACGTATCACATATTTTATATACAGTCTAACAGGATAGCTCCTGGTCAGTCAAAGGTGGTCATATTCTTTACAAGCCCACACCAGGCCCTATTTCTGATATGGGCTAAGAACACAAAACTCCCTTAAAACCTTTGCAAATACAAAAAGATAGTCAGATTATCACAAACATGTCTACAGGCAAATGTCCAAACTCTTTTCCCACTACTGTATGTCTATGTTAATGGTGGCCTTTTACTTCCGAATGTGCAGCTTTGAACTACAATGCCTATGGCCTAGAGAGCTCCCGCACACCGTCCTACGTCAGCTGCTCCTTTGGTGGTGTCAGGGCAAGCAGCGGCTCTGTTGCTGCCCTTGAGGGAGCAGAAGTGAAGAGTACCACTGTCACCAATACAGAAACTGTGGTAATCAAGACTGAGGAGAAGAAGGAGGACAAGAAGGTGGAGAAGAAGGAGGAGGAGGAGCAAGCAGCAATTGAGGAGCCAGCTGCTGTGGAGAAGAAGGAGCAGGAGCAGGAACAGGTGGAGGTTAAAGCTGTGGCTGAGGAGTGATACTTTCCCCCTGTTTTGTCAGATTTATGATTCTGGTCGTGGAGGTTAAGAAAAAGCACACCTACCCTGCTTTGTTTTTTATCCCTTAATGATTCATTCACCGAGGTGCCTTCACCAAATAATGGGTGTGTTTCTACTGTCAGAGGCATGAACACAACTTTCCTTCAGATATCCTTAATGAAAAGGTGTTAAAGGATGAGTCTTTGTTTAGGTTTTTGAAAACTCTTGTAGGTCAAAAAGTTCTTTACTGCCAACTGTAGTCTGAGTCACTGCCTGTGGTTCAGTGTTCACTGCATCACACTTATTCAGCCAGCAGATAGCACTGTTGCATGTGTTTTTCTCTGCTGCTCAGTCTTGTCAATGACCAACTCAAAGCACTGCTGTCACATCAACCTGTAATTCTCAGTGTAACAGCATGCTCCTTATGCTATAACTGCTGTACTTAAACAGTTAAGTAAGATGAAAACCGGTCACAGGATGCTCCTGACTTTTTCTTAGATAAACCTTTTTCTGTGTACTACTGTTGGCAACACCTGAAGCCCTGTTTGCTCCACAATAAATCTTCTTCAAACTGTGTTTTACATGGTTCTGTTGTGTTTGTTTCAATTGTTCAGTCTAAACATCCACATTCCTGGAGACCCGTCACTGACGTAATGCATTCCCTTGCCCATAAGCGGCGCTATTAAAACCCCTCAAATTATCAAAAAACACAAGGCCCTCACGTAGCTATAATGTTGTCATCACATACAGTGAGTTCAGTAGCAGATCTGCCATTCAGCACCCACACATTGTTATTCAACGTAATTAGTCTGTCACTGTCCTGAGATCAGTGAAGAAGCTCTTCTGTCTACCTCTGATGCAGCTTATACACACACAAATAACTTTTTCATGCTTATGAAATGTATGATGATGAATGATAAATTAATGTACATTTGTGTGAAGAAAAATTCAATTTGATTGTATCTCAGTAACAAATGAAATGTATTTATTTGTCATATGCAACACCCCCAGTCAAAATAATATTGTCATAATACTTTAGCTTCCCCATATCTGATACCCTAGCACCACCTATGCCCTCGCCCCTTACCCTAAACTTAACCATCACGACTAAGTGTCTAACCCTTACCCTAACTGTAACCATAATCCTAACACTGAGATCAAGTCTTAACTCTCAAATAGCCCTTTAAACTTGTGGGGTCCAACATTTTGGTCCCCACAAAGCTGTCAGACCCCACAAGTACACACACACACACACACACACAGACACACACACACAAACAAGTTGTACTTTTAACAGAGTTCAACAAAGAAAATTTACATGACATAATGACATCTCACACAATGCTCTGGAACATCTGACATGTCTCCACCTGCCTCTGGCTGGATACACACTAATTCAGGACTATCTCTTTAACAAAATGAATTGAAGGTTGTGCATTCCTACAAAATGTCAGCAAATGTCATGTTCCAAAACCCTAATCCCCTACAGTAAAGCAGAATCAGAATCAGAAAACAATTGTATGACATATTTTGTTTGTGCAACAAAATAATAAATGTCATAAGATATGATTAATACACTAACAACTCGAACAACCTTTTGACACAGACAGACCAGTCAAGGGAAGCTACAGTTTTTGTACGTTGTTTTGATGCATTGTAAGCAACAGGAGCTTAATTTTGAGAATATGTGACACAAAACAAAAATGTGAGGCTCTAAAAGCCATTGTGTTCTCAAAACTCATCATAAAATCATTAAAATGTCATACTGGTGTCCACAAGGGAGAAAACGGTCAAGTTATTCACATCACACCTAATGTATTTCTCTAATCAGACACCTTTGATATAATAAAAAACAACAAACCCAACCTCGGCATGACTGCAATAATGCCATCACAGTCAATAACTCTGTGAATGTAACCTGAACAAGATCTTTGAGTCACTGATGTGGACAACTAAAGATTTTCCCACCTTTCAATCACACATTGCCTCAGCACAGCACACCTGCATTTCTTACTCTTTTAACCACTCTGATGTGTCCCTTGTGTGTGACATGTGTCTTGTTACTGATTACAGAGCCATACATATTGTATCTCTGCACATTCTCAAAGGATGAATAAGCCAACAAAACAGGAAGAAGACTAAGAATATTGTGAGCAGAGATTTTTCAGCTGAAATTTGCTCTCAATGTCTGCACTTTAAATGTTCTTTAAACTGAAGTGTCTGTAAAGGTTCAGCAATCTTTAAACGTTAAGTGAGCACACTGGAAGTGGTCATAGACCACAGTTGGACTGGTATTTAAATGGATAATCACATATAATGTCTCAACTGGCTTTTCAAGCCCACATCAAGTCCTATTTCTGATATGAGCTGAGAACACAGAACTCCCCCAAAACCTTTGCAGATACAAAAAGATAGTCAGATCATTACAAACACGTCTACATGCAAATGTCCTCTTTTCCCACTACTGTATGTCTGTGTTAATGGAGGCCTGGAGAGCTCCCGCACCCCGTCCTACGTCAACTGCTCTTTTGGCGTTGTCAAGGCAAGCAGCGTCTCTGTCGCTGCCCTTGAGGGAGCAGAAGTGAAGAGTACCACAGAAACTGTGGTGATCAAGACTGAGGAGAAGAAGGTGGAGAAGGAGGAGGAGGAGGAGCAGGCAGCCACTGAGGAGCCAGCTGCTGTGGAGAAGAAGGAGCAGGAGCAGGTGGAGGCTGAAGCTGTGGCCCTGCTTTGTTTTTTATTCCTTAATGATTCATTCACTGAGGTACCTTCACCAAATAATGGGTGTGTTTCTACTGTCAGAGGCGTGACACAACTGAGGTGTTAATGGATGGGTCTTTGTTCAGGTTTCTGAAAACTCTTGTAGGTCAAAAAGTTATTTACTGTCAACTGTAGTCTGAGTCACTGCCTGTGGTTAAGTGTTCACTGCACCACACTTGTTCAGCCAGCAGGTAGCACTGTTGCATGTGTTTTCCTCTGCTGCTCAGTCTTCTCGATGACCAACTCAAAGCACTACTGTCACATCAACCTGTAATTCTCAGTGTAACAGCATGCTCCTTATGCTATAACTGCTGTACTTAAACAGTTAAGGAAGATGAAAACCGGTCACAGAAGTACTCATGACTTTTACTTAGATAAACCTTTTTCTGTATACTACTGGTGGCAACACCTGAAGCCCTGTTTGCTCCACAATAAATCTTCTGTAAACAGTGTTTTACATGGTGTTCTATTGTTACATAAACGTTTTATTTAGTTACAGAAAAAAAGAAAAGAAACATTTAAAGATAAAATGAAAGATAAGTGTAATACGTCTAAAGGAGCTTCCTTTTGAGATAGTGTGTGTCAACACACACACACACCCACACCCACATTCCTGGGGACCCGTCACTTACATAATGCATTCCCTCACCCCTTACCCTATAACCATCACAAATAAGTGCATAAATCTAACCTTAACCCTTAAATCAAGTAACAGCCCTTTTAAGTTGTGGGTTCCAGCATTTTGGTTGCAGGTTTTCTGTTTTTTTGACCCCACAAATATAGTAAAACAAGGCAACATAAATACACAACAAACACACACACAATGACTTTTCACACATTGCTCTGGAACACCTGTCATGTCCCAGCCTGCTTCAGTCCGGACACACACTCATTTCTATTGTTCCTAATGAATTGAAGGTTGAGCATTCTTACAAAATGTCAGCAAATGTCATGTTCCCAACGACTAATTACTTACTCTGGAAAAGTATGCATTTAAAGTTTACACAAAATACATGCGAAATAAACTAATCCAACATACAGTCTAATTCAAACACTATTGGCATGCAAACGATAACATATGTGAGGGTCTCTATAGTGTACTGAAGTAACATGTGATTTATTTGAGAAATTGGGAATTTTTCGCTTTCAGTAAACGGTTACTTAAGAGGCCTTTTCAGCCCTAGGTGAACAAGTTTCTACATGAATTATGGGTGGTGGTGCTGCGCCCAAAGCTATAGACAAAAGTTAAGGACAAAAATGTGCACAAATCCCACCCACCATTAATCACTCTAAACAGAACTCTCACTGCTGACTGGGCCATTTTCAGGTTTGAAGGTTTGATCAGTTAACTGCCGGCTTGATCAATGAACTGCATGAAAGAAATATATCAGAGAGTATGCACAAATATGTCCACAACAATAGTTGTAACAGTTGCCCTGAAAGGTCAGCGATAACTGATAGCTTAGTTAGATGACAGAGACTGATACCACTCTCATATCTGTCTGTTATACGGTAGCCATGAGCGCTCAACACACTGCAGTATATTGTATACATGTTCACCAATTTGAAAACACATGCACAGCATTTAGAAAAAAACACAGCACTTGCATAACAACCAGGAATGCTGCATGTTGTTGTCATTTTGATTGCATGATTTAGATATCATGTACTATTATTTGAATTGACAGGCTAGATTAACATGAGTGGGCTCACAATATCTGCAATAATATATGAATTACGCCATCAGAATGTTAAAACTAAAAAAACTTAAATCTTTCAGGGCTGCTGTACTGTTAAATATAAAGCTAGAGCCAATAGACAATTAACTTAATGGAGAGTCTTCTGTTAACCATAAGGCTAGCTAGCGGGGACTCCAGAAGTTATTGCTCCTCGCCAATTATAAATACAGCACATAACCCCTTTGACATGAGGTGTATGCTCTGCAGTAAAATGTACCTTTCAAATATAACTCATTTTTGCATACATTTTTATTTTGCTTGTCTAACCATTTAACTGATTGAGACTTGAACCTTTGAGTGTCTTTTGGGAGCCAATCTGATTTGCAGCCTCTGCTACACAGGCATACAGTACTGTAACACATATATAAACTGTTGTAATCCTAGTAGTAGGCCTGCTGGTTACAGAATCAAATTTCATTGATTAGAATTTCATTGAATGAATTCATTCATTAAATAAATGCAACATGTATTCATTCACTAACAGCTGTCCAATCTGCACCTAAGGGGCATGGTACTATACTCTACAGATGACACACTTCACGATCATGCAACCTGCAGTCCTGCTAAACTACACTAACTGTTCTTGTTGTTGCAGGTAGAATTCACCATGCACCCTTTTCAAAACTACACCTGTGAATAAAACCTTTGTCAGAGTGGCAAGTACGGGGTTGAAAATGAGCCCTAACAAATCAACGCAGCAACAAAATACAATAGGTTTCCTGAATGTGTAAGTGCAAGGTATGGGGAGAGGCTACAGTGACAAGTGTTACAAATGTGGAGATTGAAAGAAACTTGGCTGCATTACTGTGACTGATTGATGTGCAGCCCCAACCCCCACCCATTCCTCAGCATAACCTGGGGTTAAAAGCATGGCTTGTAGTCACAGGTACCAGTTTTACCTTTATGTTGTGTAATCTATACAATATGCCTCTGTCTCCTACAGAACAGTATGTTACAATCCAGGGTAAATATGTTCACACATCAATGAAGTAGGACAATTAAGTGAATGCTTTTTCTATGAGCTTCATCCAACTTTCAGCAGGCAAATTTTGAAACATTGCAAGAATAAATGCTTGTGTAGGGCTTTTTCCATTACAGGTTATCTTTATCAGTCATCTTCCAGCTGCAATGTACTAATATTGAATTTAAACACAATATTTTTTATTATTTTTTACACTACTTTCGATTTTGTCAGTGCAAGCTTGCATGTTATATCTGTAATACTATATAGGAGGCAGCCAACAAACATACAGCATATGATTACAGTAAGACAAAAACAAGTGAGTACTGAGCACCTGAGCCGGCAATGAGTCAGTCCATTAGCTCATCAAAGACAATAAGACATGTTCAAACGTCTGACAGACTTTGGCGAGGGCAGGCGGTTTAACTTAATGTGCCAAAGTAACAAACTCTCTGAGTAGGGATTGATACTTATACAAAATGGCAATAAAAAATGATGACTTACAAATTTTAAAAACTATTAGTGTTTGATGTTGTTGAAGAAAAATCATTCCAGTCCAGTTAAGGTTTGCTGTGGTGAGGTCAGTTTAATAAAGAATGCCGGCATCCTGATGAACTTACATACACAGAGCAGGTGAGCGGACCCAGAGCAAGTGAAACACAGTACTTTTATACATGGCCAATACAATAGACAAGGGGACAGGATACAACATGAATATACATTTAAAATTACACATAAAAATACACATAACATTTTCCTCCTCAATGTCATTCAATGTCATTCCAGAGTTTTATGAATTGATGTAAACTGTCAAATTTAATAGCCTCAGCACACTTAAACTACACCAGCGGCACTTCATCAATCACCTTGTCAATTTGCCTCATCCAGGATTTGTCTATACAGGAATTGATATAAAAGGTGCAAGACTGACAAGTGTTTTTAAACCATGAAAAAAGAAAAATGCTGTTCTCTCCTGTTAAGTAACAGGTCTGAATTCCTCTGCAGGCTCTGAGCAGAGACTACTGATGGAAGATCAAAATCTGTAGAAAGAAAAAACATCAATGTCTAAAATATGGCTTAGACAGTTTGATTTGGGGCCTTCTCAAAATCTGCCATATGCTGTAGAAAATGTCTTCTTTTTTTAAATTCATTATTCAAATATTTCTTGCTTTGAGACACGCACACACAGAGAGGTGCAGAGCAGTGTGAGCTTCAGTGCATCCATCAAGTCCATCAGAATGAAAACACACTGCACAACTCTTCCTGTACACCGTGCTTTATTCACCAATCATTTTCATCAATCTTGCCTTCACCAGGGTGATGTCTGAGGCTGTTTATGGTTTTCCTCATATACAATTCATTGATCGTCATGTGACAATAAAGCCCATACTGTAAAATTATTTTTAATTTTTATTATTTTATCATTACTTGATAGAAAAATTGCAAGAGAAATATCAATCTGAATCTATTAATGTAAAAATTTTGAATATTCAGTTTTCAGTATAAGCTCCTGTCTTTTTTTATCCAATAGCTCTTTTTAGTGTGTTAATATTTATTATTATCAGTAAGACAGAACTAAAAAAAAGCTGCTTTCAAAAACTTCTTTACTCTTCAGTTCTTTCGTAACTTCTAATTTTGTGTCTGGATTTTTTTTCCTATAATGTTCTGTGCAAAATTCTTCTGTGCAAAACAAGTAACAAGCTTCTCACCCAGACCGGGCAAGTTAACACATATTATACTTATTGAGACTTAGGAGTCCACCTAGCCACTAAATTAAAAAGTGAAACAATAAATACAACTTATCAACTACTAAAGCCAGCAATAAGAGATGCACCTCATAACAAGACCAATGAAGAAGCAATACAAAAAACTATCAAAACAAAACTAAAAGATTTTAAAAATGCATCCATTATCACAGAAAACAAATATCAGGACTTCCACTAGTTTCACAGCAACTACAATGAATTGAAAATGTGTTTGAGGAAAGTATTTGCAACACTGTAAGTACCATATCAAGTAAGACAGGTCTAGCATGGTTACTTAATCTTGTGGCCCTGTGTGCCAGAGGGGCACTAAGACCTGAATTATAATAACATGTGAAAACAGCAGAGCGGTATAGTAAAGGTTTGGAGTTTAGACTAGAGTCAGAGCATACAGGTGGATGTAGGGATGATGGTGGAGCTGATTAAAGTTAAGGAGCAGAAGCAGCACTGGCAGAGAGAAATCTGGGTATTTTTAAAAGCTTGAATGGACTGCCACGTTGAAAAGGTGCATTGGCTAAGGGAACAGCATGTGTGAGTGTAACTTGAGCTGTCTGCCTTAGCTTGCTTGCACGCTCCACATAATTTGTGTACAATCAAATGACCACAAACTAACTGACAAAAAGAAAACCTTGGGCCATGTATCCAGGGTGCGAACTACAGGGCAGCCAGGGGGAACTCAGCTCTTCTTAATAAGACATGAGCTCCCCTAAAAATACGATTTGTAAGATTTTTGAGGGTCTCTAAAATATTGACAATAAGCTTTTTTTTTTTTCTTTTTTTTTTTTTTTCTTACATTTTTCTGGATCTTCATCAACAGGAATCATGCTATTCCTGCCTTCTTGCCATCACCATCAATGTGTGGTGGCACAATATTAACTTTACTCACTTCACTTCACAGTCAAAGATTAAAAAAACTTCTTAAGCCTCTTCTTTCTCAGCCCCTCCCCCAAGAAAAAGTGAGCTCCCCGGACAGCCAGTGTAGCACACTGCAAGTATCATAGGAGTGCTGATTGATGATGCTTATGCAAGGAGGGAGGACAATGGAGGCCCAACAGCCTCTAACATGCTCCCTAACATATCTGAGCCATGAACATAGAGGTTAGTAAAGGTTGTTTGAACAAATAAAGATCGACTATAAAAGACAAACCTTCGCAGTATGTTGTTTACACCTTCATGGTTGCACCCCTCTTAGCCATTCTAAACATTTTGTGTTTGGTATGTAGTCAGACAAGCTGGCTGGTTTGAGGAGAATATCATCTGTCATTAGCCACTGAAACTGATTGACAAGCTGTTAACTCCCTGCAGGGCATATCTTGATGGTGGGAGTGGAAAGTGACTTTTGGTCAAATGATTGCATTACTCGGGGAGACCTGTCAGCTGGACCAGTTTGGTTCCAACTATGTATCTAAGTTATGATCTGACAGAACTAAGCTGCCCTGCCCCAAGTGTGGATTCTGGGTGTGTAGCTCTAAATGGTAGATGGTATTCAACCAATGTTTTCAGAGTTACTTAGAATCACAACTCGTCAATCTGACAATTGCAAGTGGTTAGATCAACAGTTTTTCTTCACAAATATCATAACAGCACAGTGGCAACGTTGCATAACCCTGTTTGTTCTGTCCAAGTAATTAATAATAAAGAAAAGCATAGTTCACAAGCTCACAAAAATAGATCATACGATTTCCTTCCTAATTCTGGACCTATTCCCATGGAGATACAAATGTGTTTTTGTTGTATTGCAGTGCAGATGCTTCTTAGTTAAACATTAAACAACCCACCCTGTATATTTATTTATTTATTACATTAATGCACTTCCATTGGTTTTTCTATCTTGCACACTGTAAATATCATTCTTGTACAGCTTTAGATCTTTCTATCTTTATATATATTCAAAAAGTATGTGATTTTTTTGTGATTCTTATGCACCAATGCACCAAGGCAAATTCCTCGTGTGTATAAAAACTTACATGGCAATAAACTCGATTCTGATTCTGATTAAACTTGGTTGTCAGTGTGTGTATGTTTGCAATGTCAAGTATGTTTTTTCTGGTTTTTTTTTTTACTTAAATTTTATATTTACAGAGATACTCTCAACAAAAGCTATGTCAAAATGTCAAAAGGTTACATTAATAAGATAAGTTGAGAAATGTAGTACAATCATCATTCAGTAACTCACAGTTACTCATGGAGTTTTATAGGCTTAACTTGCCATAAAAGGTGTGTCCAGGGTATGTTTCATTTTGTGATCTGTATGCAAAACACTTGAGGTGTGGGTCTACCCTGCAAACTTAATCACTGATCTCAGACGTTGATAGAAATGCTTGTGGGTGTGCACAAATGCTGTTTATCGGCATCTCACAAGCATAACTTTCACAGTAAAGAATGTATGGGTGTGTCAAACTAAATTCTCCTGGTACCGCATAAAATGGTTAAACACTTCACATTCACACTGCAGGTAAAAGTAAAGCGAAAGTGTGATCTGTTTTTTTTTTCTCTTAACAGTGTGAGCAGCATAAATCATAATGGAGTCTGATCTTTTCATATGTGGTCCACATCAAATATAGGTCTGATTTTTTATTTTTTTTTGCTGGAAGACTTCAGTGTGAACAGTCATATCAGAATTCATGTAACTTTAATGTCACTCCATTCATCAGAATTCTGCAATGGTAGGAGTCACTTGGTATATACAAACATGGAAGACAGCTACAATGGAGGACCTCATAGGATGAAACTTGTACTGTACAAGCAAAACTAGAGGGGTTGAATTGTAACTGGTCTGTGTTTGTTCTGAATCCACATGCCAGCACATTCTCACTCCCAACTTGTGAAATACTGCAGTTTGGTCAGTGGCTGTCCGCTTTAAAGTATTACGCTGTGGGTGTTCCTCTAGGATCATTTGTGGACACACAGGGCTTCTCTAGTCAGCAACATGGGACACAGACATTGGCCTACTGGGTTAAAGTCCTGTGATTGTTAGGTGGTCTTCCATGTTCTGTACAATCAGTCACCTGATTTTGACAGCGGGCGTGTCCAGAAACACTACAGGGATACCTACAGCATCACATTTTTCAGCAGAAAAAAACAAACACACACCCATTGGGTCTCGTTATCATCTGCTCATGAATTTGCAGGCTTCCATTGCACATTAACTTATGCTTCTTTCCTTACAACAACGTGCCATGTGTGATGTTGCATGACCATGAACATGTTATTGTTCTTTTGTGCATGCGGGTCAGTTCAGGATTGTGACCTGTTCACACTGGAATCTGATATGGGCCACATTTAAAAGATAATGTGACATTAGATGTGAAATTGACATCTAGGTATAATTAACATGTTTTAAAACATACTTTTCTTTCCAGTGAGTACCTTTCCCACTACAGAGCATGAAAAACTTTTTTTATATAATCAAGGTGCATGTTGATGGCAGCTCCATCTGTAATGAGGATGTTGTCATTAATACCTATACCTACTACCTTTCATCTGGTTCCACCCTTAGGGGAAAATGTACAATCTGACCATTTATCTTTGCAGGACTTTTTTCTTGCTTTAACTGTTTTCATTGTGACTTAAACCCAGTCCACGGCTACACTAATAAGTCCAAACATCTTAAAATAAAACTTGTGGAGATATGAGACATCATTATAGAGTACATTCTTATTTTGAAGACACTTTAGGGCAGTTTTCAGTGGGTTATTAGATAAAGTTTAACGTAGTTTGAGTTTATCCATGTTACACTCTAAAAAGAGAGTCAATATGTCTCTTCTATGCCCTGTATTGTAATTTATTCACATCACAATCAAACAAATGTGCTATTGTGCTAGTTGTGATAGTTATCTAACTTTGTGTCATCATACTTTCGTTGATGCTCTTAACATTGTGTGAATCAGTTGTTATACTATGTTGACTTTAGCGCTGATAAGTTTGCCAGAAGCAAAGTTCTGGCATCCTGTTGGCTGCCAAGTGTGGTTTACTAGCACAAGTTAATAATTTCCTACTATTAAATGTGGCGTCTGAAGTTGTAAAGCTAAAAGGGTGGGGTAGTTTAATGACACGTTCTCACTTTTCTTTTACCTGTTCAAACACGCAAGTATGCAGGTATGTGCCAAGTACTCTGCTGTTAGAGGCAGCAATTTTCTATTGTTTTTTTTCCTATTTACTCATAATATTGCACCATATTTAGAGAAACAAACTAGATCTTTATTGCACAACTTCTAACAGAATGATATGAATAGGCAGTTATGTCTGAGGATACAAACCATGTTTTCACACACACACACACACACACACACACACACCTACACACACACAAAACCACAAAAAGAGGACTCATAGAGGTGATGAGTAATGATAAGACAGTTGCTATGGTCCTGCAACAACAATAACATACAATAACAAGGTGGCTACATATCTGTCATATTTAATTCTGCATTGCTGGAAAATAAACAGGAAACAGATTCATTATTATTATTATTATTATTATTATTATTATTATCATTATTATTATTATTATATTATTTTCTCTATATGTAGGATGTTCAAATAGTTTTCCGTTCAATATGCTTTCCCATAAAATGCTGTTTGTAATGAGCTTTGATTGGGGTGTCCAGTTTGTAACAGTTTCACGTCCTATAGGGGCTGTGAACTGTGTTGACGAGCAGCTAAATGAGATGGCCCACCCTTTATGACTTACAAGTACATAGCGTAAATTCTCATCTCTTTCACAATCTATGAGAATGTGCTAGGCTGAGACAAGTGCATGACTTATACATCAGCTTTATTGAGTTATTTGTGTGAGTGGCAATAGTGCTGACTTTTTGAACTGAATGGGTGGTGGTGTCCTCACTAGGATGTTTATTGCGGCCAGAGCAGAACCTTGTTTAGACTAAGTTTTCGTGTGTCTAGCAATACAGCCAAGACTGTCCAGTGTAACGAACTTGGTAATGCTAATAAACCTGACACCCTCTCTCAGGCGCTTCCTTCTCAACAATGGAAATCAGAAAGACTTAATAAATATCGCAATTCTAAAACAAATACGTGTGATTATAGAGGGAGGAGCATAAACAGCCTGCGATTGAATCAAGGCAGTTGACTATTGGGAGCATGTTCATGGAGTCCGTTTGGAAGATCCAGGGAAAAATACAGATAAATGTTTCTTTATTTATACCATACTATACTCCGATGACTAAGTTTGACAGAAAGTCCTTAGACTCTAAGTCAGAGGTGGAGCAACGTGGAGCGTCTGCCCATCGAGCAGCAGCAAGATAAATGCGTATAGGAGGGTCAGCCCTGATGGGGCTGGTGATGACCTGCTCGAGGCAGATAGGCTGATCAATTCTGATGATGATCTGCTGAACCTCGGGTGGCTGATGGAGAGAGCAGGGCCGCGTATAAAGCAGCACGACAGCAGCATGAATGAACTGAAGGCAGAGAGAGAGAGTGAATCATATTTAGAAAGACAGCGAGATGATAGGCTAACAATGCAGGTGAGACGCTGTGCCATTGGACAGATGTGGCCAGCTCATACCACGACTGACAACCCCTGATAATGAAAGCAGGGAAATGATGTGTGAACCTGCGTGAGAGGCGTGAATACAGGATGGAAAGAGAAATGGACAAAAGGGCTGTATGCAAATGTCGTCCTGGCTGAACTTTCAATAGAGAGTCATTAGGCTGTAGTTAAGCACGATGAGCTCAATGTTAATATTAGCATGCAAACATGCTGATGTTTAGCAGATAATTATAGATAATATTAAGATAATATTTAGCTGGCTGACCATTTTAGTTTAGCCTATTAGTGTTTTAACATTTGCTCATAAACAAAAGTGTTGGGCAAATAACTTTGACCTAATACCAAAGTCATTTGATCCTCTTGGAAAAACTTGAATAACTGTACTAAAATCATGGCAGTCTACCGAATAGTTTATTTCTGTTGAAAGTGGTAACCGACAGACTGCTATTGCCGTCAATAGCACCCCACTGCTATCGTGGCTAGAAATTGACTAATCAATTCGAATAAAGCTGCTTGCCAGTATTCTTAAGCTACACTGTGAAACTGACCGCCAATGTTTTTTAATCCTTTCGTCATCATAGACAAAACCATGATTAATGTAGTACAACTCTTACAGAAAACAAACCAGACAAACACTGTGCAACAATAGATACTGTGTGTGTGACCTCATGTGAAAGCAGATGCTGTCAAATGCCCTCACACACAAGCAAACATCTGATTCTGTTGCTAGGTTTTTCTTTGGCTAGACAATATACATGATCTTCCCCCGTCTGATGGTGAGTGAGTCATCCAGTCAGACTGCAGTTTGTGCCAGAGTTCCAATGCCTGACTTCTTCCCACAATTAAAGTGAGACAGTGTGTGTGGGCTATAAGCAAGGTGTTAAAGTCCAGAATTGTAAAGTAATATCTCATGGTGACTTTTTAAGCAAACAGAGTGGATGTGTTTGGAAACCTGTTAGTATGCCAACAAACTGTTGACTTAGCAACTCTGTGTAAAACCCATATATGCTGCAACTCAGCAATGCATCTGAGCTTGTTAGTGATAGAGACTTTGATGAAATGCTCATTGTTGTGCTCACTAACCTTCTAGTCTACACATTCATTGCGGGGTAACCTCATTCTCTTCACTTGGCCTCCGCAAGATAGTTTCATGGATGACTTGCGGCCACTGTGTTGTAAGGGTGTGTACCTTTTGCAGGTGGTGAGACTGTGAGGCCCAGATTAAAATGCAATCCAACAATGCTCCCTCATGATGAACACACCCACAACTTTATGAGGACGCCAAAACAAGCACAGAGGGGTGTGTTTGTGTGTCTAAAGGCTTCAGATTTTTGCTTTTGTGTTTGTTCATTATTCTTCATATGGTCAATGAATAGTTTGATTATACATTCAGATCTGGCAGGACTTTTGGCCTTCTGAACTTTTCTAACCCTATTCTGTAATGTTATAGTAAAAATTGAATGAACATGGCATGGAATAAAGGTATGCTTAACAAGCACTCGATTGCAAGAATGCACAAGGAAGTTGTAGGTAGACTTGAAGAAACTTGATCCTCCTCCAGATCTCAGTCCCATTGTCACTGCTGTGTTAAAGTGTCTAGGCATGTGTGTTTAAAGTATGTTTTAGTGACACAGAGTATAGTTGTATATATAGTTGTGTAAAGGGCTGCATAACATTATGACCACCGGAGTGCCCAGTAGGTCATAATGTTATGGCTGATTGGTGTATGGCTCTCCTCAGTGGCAAAGCCCCACAGATACCAGTCTTACCCGTCACACTGTGCTTAACATTCCTTTGGTAATTAAGGGATCATCCTCTCATTATTAATGTTTTCTTATAATTTCAACAATTCGCTAACTATGAAATGCATTTTCATACAAGGGGAATACACCCAATAATTCAACAGCTGCATGCCTGAAAGTAAGCTTTGCTGTAAATCTCAATAATTCTGAAAATATGAAGGTAGTTGGTTGATTATGTGAAAGATTCTGGAGTGACCTTTTATCCAAGCACGACATCACAAGTGAGACTATAATTGGTCAAGTCCTTTGCAAATTTTAACAGTTTCTCAACTGTTTTCCTTTATAAGTGAGTCACTGTCTCATGATGTTCGCAAAGATTTTCACAGTCTGTGGCTTATTTTAACAAGAATGCACTCCACCCAAAGACAATGGACATTAGATATGCAGGTGACTGGTTCAACAATCTAAGAGGATTTTCTCAGGAACTTTGAAATGATGTACAGATATGTAGCACTGTACTTTAATGGATAATGCTCACTGACCATTCCTGTGTTACCAACCTGCTACGTTTGTTGTAATGTCAAGTGTGATAGCTAAGCAATTCGAATAAACAAGCAGCAGTAAATTACGACGAGACATCAGAGACTGGAGCAGTTTTAACAGGTTTCAGCATCTATGTCTATCCAGGCAAAGGTGCTAAAATAGCAACAGGAAGTTCATCACAGCGCCCAAAGGCAGAGAGAGAAAGCTCTCTAACTCTTGACAAGTGGAATTCTGTTTTGTACTGGAATGTTCATCAGTTGCCTTTAAAGAAATTGACAACCATAAAACAACACCTTAATTCTCTTCGCTCTCACTTTTAACTACAGAGTTTCACTGTTCAAGGAAATGCGAAGAATAAAAAGGAGCATACGTGTGGGTTCATTTTGTGCACATATAAAATCTACTCACTCAGCATGTTTAGAGAGATATTTTGATGCTTACTGAATAGTATTTTTATTTCTAACATGTAATTAACTGGATTTTTAGTGATGTGCATGATGTACAGTCAAAAGAAATGGATGACAGCAGTTACAGTATGTACTTTAAGCAAGTGTGGAAGGATTCCCAGAGCTAGATGGTGAAAGATGTGTGTGTCTGTGTATTGTGATATGTGGAAATATTCATGTGTTGAAAGGATGCCAAAAAGTTACATCATGTTAACTTCATGAAAATGTGTTTTGCTGCAGTATAATACTAGACTGCTACAACACAATCAGCTAATGTCAGATAAATATGACATTGAGGTGCTAGGTGAATTGCTACGACCTTTGAGCTAACCTAACTTTAAAAACAAAAACCTTAAGACTCGGCGTTGTCTAAAATGACATGCTGCATACCGGTCATAAAACACATACAGATGGACAGACAGTGCAGACAGTGCAGACATTCCTGATTGATTGATAGATTAAATATGGATTTCATTCACACTGCAAATTGTTTAATTTAATTCCTCCACTCATTCATATATTTAGTATAAAAAAGCATAGCCTGCCAAACTGCACTTCAAACATTATAAGGTGCCCACACCCAGTTTACATGTACTGCACAAATACAAAAGTCTGAGTACTGAGCACTTTCTACTGTGTGTTATTTGTAAGTTGTGGTAATACAAGAAATCCCTTCATAGGATGGTGTTTTCTGATAGTGTCTATTTCAATAAAGCATTTTAATGAAACAAAAACAACATTTTGGCACATACTTCATACATTCAACTTTTACCTGCACTCTATCACTTTATCAGCTTTTCACTTCTACTGATATCTTTAATGAGTTCGACTTCACAGTAGTATACACATTGGTATAAGGAAGTCCAAGCCTATCAGAGTGAGACTGGGGAATGTAAGAGATGGAGGTGGAAACACTTTCATTGACTTTCCCTTTAAAGGCACTTTTAGAGTTTGTCCTCGTCAGAAAGTATTAATTCGGGGCATAAAGACATGTTATTGCTTCACTTTTCACAAGTATCAATAAATCAACCAGAAGAATAGACGGAAAAGATCAATGGCAATTATCAACCAAGTAAATATAGAGTTAAATTAAAAAATTGAGACAGACAAACAAGGAAAAGGATATGTTGCATAATACTCACATAATATGTTCGCCCAGCATAGCACATATGCTCCTTTGGCTCCAAGCCAAATCATAATGAGGCAAATGACTCAAGTATTTTTACATGCTAGACAACTGCTTTAAGACAATTCACATTCCCATAACAAATAATGCAGAGACATTAACAGATGGACGCAGCATTGTTCCACGCTGCATGAACCCTCACCCTGCCCAACCTACTGAATACATATGCCCATATTTTGAATGATTACTCATAAACCAATGCAAAAACAAGGAGGCCATCATCTCACACAATAATATAAACTTTAACTTGGTGAATGAGGTCTCGCATGTTTCAGATAATCCAGACTTGACCAGGCTTAATTCTTGATTCATGACAGCCATGACCGATGACATTTCAGACAAGCACAGACAAAGCTCATAACAATTGTGCTCTGTGTCGACCCTTTCTTCAGCTTACATTACAAAGGTATTTTGAAACTCGAGTGCTTTCTTTGCTCTTTCAATGTGCCAGACTTTTATCAAAATTCTCAATAATGAAAGTTCAATGTTAGCTTATTGCTATAGCGTGATTGTGATTTACTGGCATCCTGTGACCTCAAATATGTGCATGGAGTATTGGTGTAAAAATCTGGCACAGCATGAGAAAGCAGTTAGAGAGACACAGGTGTCCGCATGTGTGTGTGTGTGTGGTCACAGTCTCAGTCAGAGTTCTGTGCGTCAAAGTTAGTCAGTAAGAAGCAAAACTAGCACATAAATTCTCTCCAAATAGCTGTTGGACAGCAGAGATTTGAGCTTTAGGGTAAAGTTCCACACCATGGTAGAAATTAAAGGCATGTGCATGTGAAAAGTTGGGGAAGAATGAAAAAGAATGTAGGCCTCACCTACACGAAAGGTGCCGAAAGAAGAAACAAGTGCAGTAGTGTTTGAGTAGGGAGCAACTGGGTGTGGTGTACCAAGTGAGAAAACAACCACTAAATCTGCAATGCACATCACTGATTTATGTGCAAGATTGTTTTCACCAGAATAATGCATTATGTTGTAAGCCTGAAGCATCTAATTTTGTCTAGCAACTTTCTGGCAGCATTAAAGACATCTCTTTTGCTCTCTGAGACTTTAAAGAGACATAACTATGCCTCAGGCATTTGGTTGAATAATCTTTAATAATACTTTGACTACTTTGTCTGCATTAATCCATGCTTGGCTGTCTCATGAAAGTATATTTCACTCTATGACTATTAGCAAGCCCTGGGTAGTCTGATATATACATGTTTGAAACATAATTGTAAGGAAAAAATACTTATTTATTCACTTACAGCTGATAATGCATAACTTTGTGTAAGTGCAAGTTCATTGTGTGTTAGTAGTTTTGCTCTTTCTAGATTTAATTGTTGTGATGTTGGTGTACGACAAAACAGATCCAGTGGAGCTCCCTCATGCTGATGCCAATGAAGAGCACTGTTCTAAACACCCTTTCAAGTTTGGACATACATTTTGTTAATATTATTATTAATTATTTTGGCTGTAGTGTGGCTTGACCTGTGAGCTATCCAGTTGAGCAGTGTGCTGTTCCTGGCTTGGAGCCACCCTAACAGAACACAGAAAACGAAAGTTAACAGAACTGCAGATGGCAAAGATGTCAAATCAGTCTCTGCTTGCATTGTGTTACTATGAACACAGTTAATGTGATTTTAGTGTGATATTAAAGCAATTACTGCTATAATAAATAAAACAGTTGTTTAATGATTCACACAGTCAGAGTATGCCGATCTCATTTTATAGTCCTTAACAACTCACAGATATGCATGCATTTGTTTTTTTTGTGCTTTATTTCAGACACACATCCCTTCCAAAGTGTCAACCTAGGGAAGCACTGTGATATAGGGCTGTTTTCACATATTTTGTGGCCCCCATAGTTTCTTCCATCATGCATGGAAGGGGACAGTAAAATGAGGGAGTTGTGATCTCCTACTAAATCCTACACACTGGTCCTTTAAATCGGTACAATATGACTATTGACTGCTGCTCAATGATTTTACGAAGAATGAACACCTACAGTCCTGCAGGGAGAATTCTTGAGATTTGTTTGAATTTTCTATCCTTACACATAATAATGGACAAAAACAGTCTGTTTAGGACAACCTAATTATCTACTCAGAATCTCTGGATTCTTGTGCATTGTTATGAGACCATATAGGTTTGAGGGGGTAAAGTGGTTAGACTGGGTGGGTTACTGTGTCCATTCTTGTTCACTTTGTACCTGGAGGACTTGTTTGGGCAGATAAATGCTTGTAAAACAACAAGTTATGCAGTCTTCTAATCACTGAATGTATATATGATTTTGTTAGATTTCGGTGCTGAGTTTCAACATCAACAACTGTATATTTTGTCAATATATTGCAGATTTTTATATCAGATTTAATGCTGAAAAGAGTAAAGTAAGGAGAGAAAAATACTTATTTCCCAAGTTCTACTCAAGTTAATTGGAGATTAAGGCAGTGAGGTTAAATATAGCATTAAATAAAATATTTTAATTTAGACATCATTTGGATGAGAAAGATACACATCAGCAATGTAAAAAAGTACTAAAATATAATTACTAAAATAAGAGTAGCAATAACACCATCCATTCAAAATGAAAAAGTCAAACTACATAAGCACTGTTAGCAGCTATATGTATATAGGTATCAAAAAGAATTAATTATACAGAATGGCCTCTTATAGTGGCTTATTGTAAGAATTAAAAGAACATTATTATGCAGCTTTTTGATGTTGTAGCTGGTCAAAAAGTGGCCAATGGAATAGATGTATCCACATGTCGGTTTTTGATGAGGATTCTTGTGAATAAATGTCTGTGCACACTGTGAAAAGTTATACACATTATACTTTTAATTTGTTTATTTGTGCATCTTGAGAATGATATGTCTGCCTTTTATGTGTTGGTATTGTACGAGCTTGTGTATTTTATGTGATTCTCTATTTTTAATGTCATTCTAATTGTATCTTTTACCACAATGGATGTATGAAATAAAGTAAAGTGTATAAAAATAAACTTTGGAGCACTCATAATGCAGTATATTATTATTATTTCATGCTCAGTATATTTTTTCTGTTGTTGAAAAAACAAAGGAGAATAAATCAACTCATCTGCCTGTTGTATTTCTGTTTACATTTGTCTTAATCTGTTGGAAGAAGTATGTTAAGCTCACCCCTGTAGCAAGTTCAGCACTATGCAGATGGAAACGATATCAAGAGCAGATGCAGAAAGGAGTGTGGTGCAAGTGAGAAATACAGTTGATCTTGAAAATAATCAAATTGTAGCTAATTTCTTTACATTTTGCTGCTAATTGAATACTTTTGTACTATTGCAGAATGGTAAAATGTTAACAATTATCCAGTGCAGTCTGGCTGTTCTTACTGACTTAAATTAACAACATAGGAAGTTTATACAACATACAATATGTTTTAAATACTGAAACATGAACATAGTTTATGTTCAAGCATACTGTGAAAATATTTTGCTGCATATTACGCACTATTAATTCTGGCTTAGGTTCTATATATATATTTATTTATTTTTCTAAAAGGGGCTTCTAATACATTTTTACCATGTTGAAGCTACCGTCTGGCTCCATCTACTGATTTAGACTTTAGACACAGGTCTGATATTATTTTCACTGCCCTGTCACCACTAAGAACGCAGGCTATCGGGGTTACATGCTAAAAGAGGCCTATTTTCCCTTACATAATCACGTTTTCACTACAGTTCTTTATCTCTCACTCTCTTCCCCCTTCACCTGTCCCAGCGCAGGGTGTGTCACGGCTTATCTTCTGACACTCCCTCCCTACCTGTTTTACAGGATCCGCCACTCCTGTCATTGAGAGCCAGAGGCTGAGGTGGAGGGGCAGGCTGGACAGCAAAAGTGAGAGTACAGGTTGAAGTGGCTGAGGAGGATCCGCCCCCTTGCTCAGCACAGGCATAAAAGCAGACCACAGTCCACAGTCAGACACTCAGAGGGACTTGGCTCTCCTTTTGAAGACTACACATCTCCAGTTCTCCTCTGCTCAGAGTTGACAACCTTTACAACTGCAAAAATGAGGAAGGCACAATCAGTTTCCAACTACAGTCTCAGCAGCAGGAGGTCCGTTGGACCAACTACTAGCTACTCCGTGAAAAGAACCAGCTATGGGGGTCTTGGCACTAGTGCTGTTGGTGGTGGTTTTGGTTATGGTATGTCAATGGGTGGTAGTTCTGGTGGCTTTTCCAGCCAAAGTTACATCGCTCCACCGATCACAGCTGTCCAAGTCAACCAGAGCCTCCTGGCCCCTCTGAACCTGGATATTGACCCCACTATCCAGGCTGTCCGCACCCAGGAGAAGGACCAGATCAAGACCCTCAACAACCGCTTCGCCTCTTTCATCGACAAGGTTGGTTCCTGTGAGCTCTGTGTGACTTCTCTATGTACAATTTGCCGTAGGCCTCATTATCTTAGCCTTGACAGCACTCCATGGGCACAATTTAATTCAAGCAGCTGGCAACAGTGAATTCTCTTCCTTTGCCTTCTATCTGTAATTAAAAAGAGATGACTAGAAAGTTAAAGCTTTAGTATATAGTATAGAACAGCATTCTAGTTTTAGATGTTTAATAAAACTGCCAACCACTGCTCACTAGACGTAAATATGTTATTCTTACTGACACAGCTGACAAAGCAAGAGAGCTGTGAATCTTATCTCTGCAATGTTGTATACATCAATGAGTTACCGCCTCTGGCAAATGGAAAGCTTATAAAAATCTCAAAGTCTGCACCTGATCATGGCCCCATCTTACACTGGCCACTCCATCCAAAATCTACCTCAGCTAATAGTTGGCCCATAGCCACGTCTGAGCCTGTGGCAGCTTCTCTGCCCACTATCTAAACATAGGTGGGGATTATATTGCAGTGACTTGCCCATCCCCTACTTGGAAGACTGGCAGAGAAAATAGGGATCTACCTGCACTATGCCCACAGAGTCCGAAGTCTGTCATTTGCACATTGCACCTATCACTTGGTTGTTATGGGCAACAAGCACACGCCTTAAAGCAACTTTCACTTGTTTTTAATGCTACAATTACACCTCTGTATTGATACGTGTATGCAAGCTATATGGTGATTTCCTTTATGTACACACTGGTACAAAAACTCACAAAACAAAGCCCTCATCCTACTTTACTTCACTGCTTTGTCTTCTGCGGTTTGTCTGCCACACCTAGTTTTTTTTATGGCGGCACTGTGTGGCCTTCATAGTTCAACAGACCAGCAGGATGAGTCATAGCCAAAGAAGAGAGAGATAATAGGTGAAACACTTAAAGCTGCATACACATGTTGATTACACTTCTGAATACAACATACTGTATTTGTTTTAAGGAGGAATAATTTAAGATATGTATTCTATGAGCATTAAAAGGCTCAACAGTTAATTTTTGCACCTTTCAGTAATAAAATTTCTAGCATGCAAAGATACACTGCCGTGAGCTACTATTGTTGTGACTAGGGTGTGGCCATTCAGATATTTAGCTATCTAATCAGCCATTCAGATAAAGGTGAGGTATTTTAAAACCTGATACCACAATGACACACCCTTCAAGTCCTGTTTGCACTTTTCCTTCCCTTTAAAAATGTTGAGAATGTTTTAAATCTTTATTGAACTCAAAACCAATCCAAAAGGATAATCAAATGGCCAACGACAACTTAAGCACAAGCCAAACCACATTTATACACTATTATATGCTTTTTGAAACAACACTTGACAATTTTCCCTTGTTTTTCTGTCTCTACAGGTCCGTTTCCTGGAGCAGCAGAATAAGATGCTGGAGACCAAATGGAGCCTCCTGCAGGAACAGACCACCACCCGCTCCAACATTGACAGCATGTTTGAGGCTTACATTGCCAACCTGCGCAGACAGTTCGATGGGCTGGGCAATGAGAAGGTCAAGCTGGAGGGAGAGCTGAGGAACATGCAGGGCATGGTTGAGGACTTCAAGAGGAAGTGAGTTGTTGAAATATAGATATGAAGATATGAAATGGTCCTTAGTTATGACATATACCGGATTAAGGGAGCAGATGCACTAAAGCGTTGCCTTGTGTTTCAACAGGTATGAAGATGAAATCAACAAACGTGCAGCTGCAGAGAACGAGTTTGTGCTCTTGAAGAAGGTGCAAATACATCATAATTATTACTTTTTAATTATTGGGTTTAATACAATGTGGCCACTTATAACACTTCCTGTTTGTATATAATTTTCTTTCTAGGACGTTGATGCTGCCTACATGAACAAGGTGGAACTGGAAGCCAAGGCTGATGCACTTCAGGATGAGATCAACTTCCTCAGGGCCGTCTATGAGGCTGTATGTATCTATAATGTTTAATTAGACTTACTTCACAATACTATAATAACCAAGTTTGTTAAATCAACTAAAAAGACAAATAGTTAACTGATGTGAAACAATCATTGGATTTGTAGGAGCTTCGTGAGCTGCAGGGCCAGATCAAGGACACCTCTGTCATTGTGGAGATGGACAACAGCCGTAACCTGGACATGGATTCTATTGTAGCTGAAGTGCGTGCTCAGTATGAGGACATTGCCAACCGCAGCAAGGCTGAAGCAGAGACCTGGTACAAACAGAAGGTGAGTAAAAAGCAAAGCTGAGGTTTATCCTAGCATTTGTAACACGTCCCACAACCTTCATCATGTTCTTGATACACTTTTTCTATTTCTTATAATAGTATGAGGAGATGCAGACCTCTGCTGGACAGTATGGTGATGACCTGCGTTCAACCAAGGCTGAGATATCTGAGCTGAACCGCATGATCGCCCGTCTTCAGAATGAGATTGAATCTGTCAAGGGACAGGTATATTTCAACAGCTTCTCATGGATGACTTCTCTGAAGGGGATTTGCAATTATTTAACATTAATGTGTGACATCATTTTCAACAGAGGGCCAGTCTTGAGGATCAGATCAAAGAAGCTGAGGAGCGTGGTGATAGGGCAGTGACGGATGCCAAGCTCCGCATCAAGGACCTGGAGGATGCTCTGCAGAGAGCCAAGCAGGACATGGCCCGCCAGGTGCGCGAATATCAGGAACTGATGAATGTCAAGCTGGCCCTGGACATCGAAATCGCCACCTACAGGAAACTGCTGGAAGGAGAGGAGAGCAGGTGGGATAAACTTGCATACTTAATGTTGTTTTCATGGCTGCAGCATTAGCTTAACTCTAAATTAAGCGCTAACTCTTCATTTTTTCCCCATTAGACTGGCCAGCGGAGGCTCCAATGCAACAATCCATGTGCAGACTTCTGGAGGTAAGTTTCAGCTTTTATACATCATCATTATAAATGATACCTGACCAACAGACCACACTGAGACATGCATGGATAAATGATAACACCTGTTCTTTTTTATGCTCCAGGATCACTCCAGTCCAGTGGTGGATTCGGCTATGGTGGAGGCAGCGGCTACAGTGGAGGCAGCAGCTATGGTGGAGGCAGCAGCTATGGTAGTGGTGGTTATGGTGGTGCCACAATCACTAAGTCCACAGTCTCAACAGTCAGTTCCAACAGGAGAGTCTATTAAAAAGGAGAGCCGTCCCTCTTCCCCTCCAGAAATTCTTGAATTTGATTTAAATCTGTACCCATTTAGATTCCATTTAGAGTCTGAGAGTTTCTGAAGGTAAACATGACCTCAAACACCCAAGGGCAAGTTCAGTTTGCAATGCAAAATTTGATTTCTTTCTGACATCCAAGAAATAAGAAAAAAGGAAAAAAATACTGAGTGTTAAAACTAAACAGGGAAGCATTTGAAAATCTGTACTCTATATTGTCAGTTTATACCTTTTGTACTGTAGTGCAGTGATAAACTGCTCTAAAAAAATCCTGTAGCTGGGATGGGCAGATGTTTTCATTTGATGTCTCTTCCTACATTTGAGTGCTGATATTAGTAAGGGGAGCAAGTCACTTACCAAATCTGATCACTGGAGAAATGCAAAAAATTGAAACTTGTGACTTTACATATTTAAGTTTGACCTGATTGGCTAATGGCTTATTCTTTTTACTGTTTTGCCAAATGTTTCCATGCTTAGTTTTACCTTTACTTGCCTTTAAGATAAAACTATGTCGAAACCAGATTTATTTTGTTAAAAAGCCTTCTCAGCAACATTACTGATGAATGTTGCAACAAGTTACATCAAATGCATCTGAATAAAATAAATCTGAGAACTTGAATTCTTTTGCCTCTCAGTCTCATTATTGTTGTGATAAATAAGGAACACAGCCTGGCTACTTTAAGCTTAAGAGGGTTTTACCTAGACACACACAGATTTCACATGGGGGCAGTGCTGTGCTACTTTTCCACTACTTACTTCCTGCTTGGTTTTGCAGTCTGCCGGATATGGATTTATAGTATGTCTACTCTACATTGTCATTTCTAGTAAATATCAAAATCATCATTCATAAAGGTTTAAAATACACAAAGTCATACTCATTATGTTACTAATCAGTGAAACCACTCAGAAACTGGAAAGAAATCTCTGGATTGTCACAAATTAATTCAATAAACAATACCTTTTGCAGTTCAAGCATTAGCTGCCATGGAGACACTCAGTTTTGCTAGATCTCACAGTGGTTGCGGTGTGTTGCACAGCAATGCAAATGCTCTGTAACCTGTAGAGAGACTAGTTTATGTTAATGGTACATTATTGTAAACCAGAAGAGGTTCTATCTGTATAAGGTATTCTCTGTTAAAACATAACCCAAGCTGTTCTATGCTCACTAGCTCAAATCTTGACAGGTAGCTCTTTAAACTCTCAGAACTGCCAAGAGAAAATGAAATGCATCGTCAAAGGAGGACATTTCTAATCCGTCTGCACTGTACAAAGCCAGTGAGCATGCAGTTATAGGTGAAAAGGCATTACAGCAGGTTTACAGCATCATTTTCTTATCTACTGTTGTGTTTTTTGTCATAAGCGAAAAATAATGGCCTCAATGTCTGCAATACAACTTGCCTCCCTTTAAACTCTTTCATTCATTATCCATATGGGCTCCACTGGAGTTGCCTTTCATGCATGACAGAACAAAAGTAGTGACTGAGGCTTCTGAAACACAGCCACTTTTAACATTTGCTGTGAGGAATTCTTTGAAGGGGGGCCCTGGTGGCCAGGTGAGGTATGACTGGATCTGTAATCACATGGCACACAGAGAGTGATCAGGAAGACGGAGAGACACTGGCAGAGGCAGACCTCAAACTCCAACTGGCTTAGGGCGACTGCTGGAATTGTCATCTCATGGAGGGCCACTTCAACGTTTAAGTACGACAAGAAAGTGCAGAATTCTGAAAATATTCCCATTACTAACATCATACTTAACAAAAAACGCAAACAGCTAGTTACTTCACATTTTTTACATTTTACACATTCTGATTGAAAAAAGATACAGGATCTTTGACAAAAAATCTGGAACTTGAAAAAACAAATAAAACAGTGACATGGAATGAATCATAGGTCAGATGTAAAAATCAATAAAGCAACAATAAAAGATTCATTGTAAAAACAATTATCCAAAGCATTAAAAAAAAGTTATAGACTCATCTGACTGTAACCTACACATCAAGGGCCAAGCCAATTGTATGTGTACTGTTACTGTAAGCAGGCAAGATACCCTGCCCACACAAACACAGCCAGGAGGACACAGGGTAAGCACTATTTCACCCTATACCACTCACAATATAGAAAAGGAAACATACTGACAAATATTCTACTAGAGTTGCAGATTGACTTTGCAGACTTGTGACATGCATGCTTTTGTGCTTAGACTTGTATCACTTGCACCTAAAACCACACACACAGTGGTGTATTTTTAAACGTGCCTCATGCACTCAAAATCTTTAATGGCAGGTTTACAAGAAGAAGCCTTTCATCATCTTCACCTAAGGCTAAGAGTGCTGGCAGAGATCACATATTTAATTGGTGAATTTGGTCCCAGAGGAATTAAAGTTGACTCATAATATTGATACAAGGCACGTGCCAAACACAGAAGTTGTAACCATTCATGTTTCCACAAAACCAGTTATATCATCATTAGAACAATTACAGGTGATGCATCTTTTCTCCATGGAAATTACGCTTCCTGTTGTTACAAAGTCTGCATTAATCCTCACATACGACTCAACAGTCTATTATTACCTATACAAGGGCTGCGCACCAGTATAACTGTCATTAACTGATGATGCTTGTGACGATCTGGACAATTAAGACGCCCTTGATACTGAATAAGAGGCTGTCATTAACATCATCTTGTATCTGCAATTGAGCATGGTGACAGCACAAATGGTGCAGAATGGAAAAGCACTGGCCATTACATATACCACAGAAGCTCATCTACAGGCAGCTTGTCCTTGAAGAGGATCATTGGTCTTAACCATTTCTACGTGTCAGCAGACAATATATCTCAGAAAACAGGTAATGTTCCCCTTTAGAACAGAGTAACAGCCCTACAGGAGAGTATTAACACATAGGCCGTGCACCTAAAACTTGAATATTCGGTCAAGTTGATAAACGTCGTCTTTGGTGACTTCCTGTTTGCATCCTGATGATTCTTCTCAAAAGAAAACGCACCAAAAAGGAACAAGAAAGACAGGCAGTCAAGGAACTGAATACACAGGTGATTCTTGGACCCTTAAAAGCCAACCTCCAACATATTGTAGCTGGACATAAACCTGCACTTTGTGATTTAGAGGATAATCGGAAAGACATAGTGCGAAAGAAAGGAAATGGTCTGTGCAAAGTACCAACAATACCACAGGCAGAGAAAAAACACATATTAAATTATATGACCCCTCATAAACAATGTTTGTGTCTAGCACACAACAAATAAACCACAAAGAATAAAGAACAAATAGACATACATTTTGGGGGATAAGAAGCCATTTTTGGGCTTAACTACAAAAATAAAAACAAAACAGCGACGAGTCTAGATGGAATATCATTTGTAATTGTTTTAAAATCATAATGCCATTTGTTTAACAATGTAATTACTGGTTTGGTAATTTTAATTGCATACTTATAATACATACTGATTGATTTTCTTATTGTGCCAACTCTGGCAGATGTACATGTTTTAATTGCAAGTCATCTGGTCCTATGCTTATTATCATATTTCTTAGTATCACAGTTTTTACACTAAAATCTCTTTGTCTAAATGTCTTTCTTTATTCCAAGTAGCACAAACAAATAGTTAATTTAACTGTTTGGGGATTAGTATGTTTTTCTAAGCAGAGAGGATACCTGCTGTTTCTCAGTCACAATGCTTGCACTTTATTGGTAACTTAAATTAAATGAGCAGTGTGCAGGATTTAGTGGCATCTCGTGGTGCGGTTGCAGATTGCAACTCACTCGCTTCACCCTCACTTTCCAAGTGTGAGGGAGAAACTATGCTAGCCGCCAAACACACAAAAATTGCAAATGGCCCTAGAGGCAGCTTTTGATGTGTCTGATCTGGGATATTGTACAAACATGGCGGGCACCACCAAAGGCAGCCTGCAGCATCTGTAGGTAAACAGCATATTCTAGAGTAACAAAAACAGAACGATTCTTATTTTCCAGTGATTATACATTAATGAAAACATGCCTATGAATNCCATTTCTGCCAATAGATCCTGCAATGTTACACACTGGATTGCTTCTATCCTTCAAATGTGGATTAGAAAACTCCTGGAGGCAAAATCTAACAAAAAAGAAAACTTCCTCTCAATAATGAATAAATATTAAATAAATCATGAGACCACATTTATATAATCATTTTCTGACTCCATGATTGGATAAACCAGTTTATAGAATGTGTTTCTTACTGTATATATAACACACTGACCTGTCCAATGGTTGCAGCATAACATCTGCAAAACAAATATGAATATTAAGATGGAAAAATAAATACTACATGTTTTAAAAGAAGACATGAGATATGTGTTTAGGTAAAGTGTACTACTGATGTGTAATTTGCCTAATTTAAAATACATAATAGCTTACGCAAATTCTTTACATGTTAATTATGTTAAACATAGTCAAATTTATTCTGACACTTTACAGATCATTTGTCAGCTTCTATTTTCTCCAAATCAGGTTTTGAGAATACGCACCTCAATCACTGCATAGCGGAGAAAAGTTCATTAGGGGGCTGATCCCTCCGTAGAAAATGACCTTTGTTTTCTTTGTCCTTACTGCTGCGTGAAGAAGCACAATAATGAGCTATTGATTGAGGAGGGCTCTTCCACAGGACTGGAAGAAATCCTCAGGAGCGATTGAAAAGACTGACCTTACCCTTAACCCAAGCCCAGCACCACAATCAATAAACATTACACCTTCCACAAACCCTGACACCTCAATCGATACTGGTGAATATCAGCAACCACGATTGGGAACACTGATGAGCAGTGTGCTGCATGAGTAGTGGGTAAGGGTCAAATCACTTAGTGTCTTTGTCAGGTTGTTATGAGGTGTGTGTGTGTGTGTG
>NW_023339740.1:10377109-10381006 GCF_004916995.1 Morone saxatilis | reverse complement strand
TGTGTGTGTGTGGGAGAGAGTGTGCAATAACTTCCAGGAAAGTTGTGATTGCAGTTACTGATCTTTACACAACAAAGACTAATTTATAAGGAGAGTCTATGGGTATCCATGATGATAACTCTGTTTGACTATATCAGTTTTTTCCCCCTTCCTGCACTAAAACAAAGTGGGTGTTTATTCTGTGTTTATTCATGTTTTTTTAAGTGCGTAAACATGACATGTTTGTGTGTGATAAAAAGCACTCCACCATGAGCAAACCTTTGACAAATGAAAACTAATATTTGCTGTTGTGCTTTCCATCAGACACCTCTGCAGCTATCACTGTAAACATGATGCACCATTACTGTATAAGGCTACCTGTAAACATCAGTTTAGCATGTGCAAGAATATAACTTTATAATTCAAACATAGGTAGATTGGGATGGAACCTGCAGTAAGTCATTTTTTGGCCACTGGGGGCCAACAGAAACAATTTATGAAAATGTTAGCTTGTTGGCAAACAGTTGCTTATTAGCATCCAACAGACAGAGAACAATTATTAATTTGGTGTCTTGTTTGTGTCCACCTGGTAAATTTAAGTCCAATATTGACTCACTTTTAGTGCTGTTTTTGAACCAACCCACCAAAAATTACTTTTAAGTAGCTAAATGCTCCACTAACAGGTGGTGTAGTCTACATTGGGTTTGAGAGCTGTTTTGCTGAATAATGAGCATGAAACTCAGTATAAAGCTCGGTAAAGCCAGTGGTAGTTACAGATTCAGGTGAAAATTCTCTGTAGGTTAATCACAAACGACACCTCTCACATTGTTTTTACATTGTTATTTGACTCTTTGTCAGATACAAATATGGATTATATCCAATTATTACCACAACATAAATTTTAATTGTCAGCTAGATCATTCAACCCCCTTTGCTGTGAGTTCTCAGAACGCTGGATTAAAACAGAGAGGGGACAGTTCACACTTCTGCTAAACCCACACAGGTGTTTTTACCTAGTGTGTCTGATTAGACCTCTTCTCAGAGTAGGCCTGTACAGTCTGAGCTTGGTTATCATCTCTCTCTGTCTTCTGTTCGGGTGAGACGACTTATAGTAATAATTCTCGGTCACTTGGCCAACTTCAACCTGAGCATAGCTTTAATCAACCACAATAAGCAAAAACACCTGTGTAGGTGTACAGGGCCTCACAGACATGATTTCATCCTCTGGCGCTGTCCAAGTTTACATGTGAGAAATTCGTAGCATGTGTGTTTATGTATGTTTGTTCATGCTTTTTGTGTCCTACATCCTGTATGATTTTAAAAACAAACAAATAGCTCCAAACACAGTTTTGTAATCGTCATTGTTTATGTTGGGATGGCTGTATGTCTCCATGTGTTTGTGTACAATACAGAATATCTGCAGTATTACGGTTACTGTGAACCAGTCCTCCATCGTGAGTGTGCATATTGACTTTCACCATGCAAATAATGATCTGGATGTAAATCTGAATTTGCTTATCTGTGGCAATCAAGGTCACTTACAGTCACCACATTTCACCTAAATTATGGAAGGAATGATCTTTCTGGCATTACACTGTGTAATGCTTGCTGTAAACAAACGCCAAACAAAAGCCACTTTGACAAAGAAGTGATTTCAAAGGAAATTGCTTTTGGGCTGCATTTACAAAGCTTGGACCTCAGGTGTGTTATTCCATTGTCTATTGGTACTGCAAAATGAGGTATGTGTGTAATGTCATAGTATATTAACCCACATTGTCGACAGCAGCTGAGTGATTGGCTGCCTTGTGTTAGCGCTGCTGGTCGGTGCCCTCCAGCTGATGTGTTAGCTCTTGTCCAGTGTTCAGACACTCCAGCTTTTAAACAGGGGGAGATTTATAGTGATGCCAGCTGTGCTCTTGTAGCTTTGGCCTCAGTGGAAAGATAATTTTTTAAGGACTTTTTTGTAGACTGATCCAACCTTCACATTGTTCAGCGGAACTCTATTTTCACACATGCATTTTGAATTGTGTAAAATATTAACAGATTTTTTAGCATTTCTTTTCTGCCTTCAGTTTTGTTGCATGCAGAGTGATACTTTTTTGCTATTGTTGACGCTTACTACAGTTTGTGTTAAACAAGTGTTTGCTTATGTGTCCCACAGCAATATTTCTCTGCTTCGCGGGCGCTGGCTCTGTTGTTGGTGACAAGTCCATGTGTTTGAGTGATGGTGCTTTGAGGCGGGACAGACAGACGCTAGGAGACAGATTATGCCAGGGCTCCGACACCAATCTATTCAGCTGGTGGGAAATGATAGATGCCCGGGCTAATTTTAAACTCTGTGAACTAAATTCCTGTTACCAGAGGCAGTGATGGGTAACTGGGGCACAGCTGGAGGGTGTAGATAAGACCTCCACTCACCTGTGTCTCCACGCCTTCTATGCCCTTTCAACTTCCGCACACTGCAAAATGTTTAATAATGACAGGGTGCTAATGATTGATTGTAAGAAGTGAAGGGTTGCTGGGGATAGGCGCTTGTGATGTGGCAGTTGGGTGGTGGTACAGATGTCAATGAGGTTGGCCAGATGTCATATCTAGCAGCTGGGTAGAACACGTCATATTAACTGAAATCAGGACTGAGCAACTTCACACACAGATGGAAAAGCTTCAATGCCCAGATATATTTTATGGTGACGTCGCTAAATAAAGAAATCTGACTGTGATGTTTTTTTATCAAAGAAACCCAAAGAAAGGTAAGAATCAAAAAATCCTAATTAAGGTCCTTGCTCCTTTTTAGCCACACTAGCAACATAGCTCTAGGGATGGCAATGTCAGTGTTTCGGTCCACCACTTTGGCCCAGACTGCAATTACAGTTATTGGATGGATAGTCATGGATTTTTTTACTTTTTACCATCTCCACATGAGGTTGACATTTGTAGTTATTTGATTGAAATGTCTTGACAACTATTGGAAAGACTGCATTGAAACTTTGCAAACGTTGCAGACATGTATGCTCCCCTCTGGATCAGTTCTAATCACTTGAGATCTTTCAATTCTTATCTAGCACCACCATTAGTTCGTACAATACTATGTTTTATACTGTTATAACAACAATATACATGCTAATTATAATTAATTATCATTGGGAGCATGTTAGTTCAAAGGACAGCTGTGCCTTAGTATAGCCTCACAGGGGCTAGTGTGTTGCTGTAGACGTTGGTTTTACCTATTTGATAAACAGTGGGAAAGTAAGTATAATAACTTGAATCCAATTCAGGTGGCCTTTGAGTTTAGTACTACCAGAAAGTTCTCTGCAGTAAAGTAAAACTTACCCTTTACTCACTGCACCATTCACAGATACCCTATACAGTGTAATGCCTCAGCAGACTGCAATGCAACAGCTCTGTGTGCTCAATGACCTACGAACAAGACAAATTCATTTAATTGGATCACACGCAGGCAACGATGTTTGGGAGGGGTAAAGCTGCCTCACTGCTGCCACCACTGTAGTGGACAAAAGCCAAATGCCTTTTATAGTGCTGACGCTGTATTTGGCTGTAGCTTGCACACTCGCACCTTATCTTTTTACTAATGATGCTGCATAGTATCATGAACCCCAACAGCTAACTATAAATTATTTTTGTTGTGAAACTAATATTAACTGTAATTCATTTTCTTTCCTGTTTTGTTTGAATAGTAATTAAATAGCAATAGTAATGTAACTCAGTTTGAGTCTTTGAACTTGTTCATCTGTAATTAAGCAGGGATTTTGATGGAGGCATACAGCTGTGATTGTTTATTTTATCATGGACAGGTTTATCATATCTCAGCGTGTACCTTTCAAAGTATGACTAGTCCTTTTCATTATTTATTTATTTTTTTTAAAGTATTTTTTTTGGCTTTTATTGCCTTTATGATAG
>NW_023339740.1:10367861-10377047 GCF_004916995.1 Morone saxatilis | reverse complement strand
GTCGGATTCAAACCCTAGGCCGCTGCTGCAAGGACTAAGCCTCGGTACATGGGTCGCCAGCTCTACCCACTGAGCTAACCGGGCGCCCCCTTTTCATTATTATTATAGCTTAGAATAAAGGACTTTTTATCTATTGCTGACCATCTCTGCAATATCAGCAACGCTTTGTAAGAAATGGATAAATATTAAAACACTTGTTTAACATTTATTGACCTCTATTATCATGTTTTGTGAGCAAGAACATAAAATATATTTAGCAGTAGATGGTCCACTATTATTAAGGTACTGATAAGGCCTTTAAATTGTGTATATTGTTATCAACATTAGAGATGACTACCATAAAGGATTTCCCTAATATAAGTTAGTACAACAAAAAGTTTTTAAATGCAGCGTGTATTGATGTGTTATGCCTTGGCACCCCATGGAAAGTGGCTATCTGGACTCATTATCAGACAGATCAATGGTGGCTGCTGATGTTGATTGGTGACTTTGCAATCTATTGCATGAAAATCTCTTCTGACACCTGGAGCAACAGTGGTAACAGACCATGCATAAGAAGCTGAGTTGGTAAAGAAAATTCAACATTGTTAACTTTTAATGAGTTCTTACTTTAGTGAGAGTTGTAGAATTCAGAAACATACTGTATAGTATAAAACCCCATTTGTAGTATTCTGTAAAACATAGAACAACTTCTAACCCTTTTTTGTGCAAAAAGGAAGCCACAAAGGAAGTTGGTGGTTACATGCATCTCCCTACCAGATTAAGGCCTTATGTTGGAGTCAGTGATATATTATCTTAAAAAATCCCTTATCTGGAGCAACAGACCACTTGAAAATAGACATGACAGTAAGCCTAGTTTCTACAATTTTTTTAAAGCTATAATCACCAATTTTTAGTTTCATAAAACCTGTAGGGCTTTTCTAAAATCCAACATTCACTGTCCAGTTTAGCTGGATCCAGACACAATCTGCAGATGTATTGTAATAGTTTTCCTTATGTGACACACATCTGTCAGTAGCGATTTATACCACAGCTTTGTCCTAAATTCAAATAATGAATTCTCCTTTCAGGTATGATGAACCAAGAACAAGACCGAACAACAAAACATGAAGAATCTGCTCAGTGTGCTTACTAGCAGAAACCATTTCACAATCAAGCCCCAGGTGAGTCTGGTCTGTCGTGGTGATGGAGGATTTCTCCTGGCATGTGCTGATGAAAACAGTCCCACTGTTCATTAAGACACCCCGGTGATCTCACTCAGTCCAGTTCCTTCCTGTGTCTGATCATCACAGCACAACCTCCCTGCTCGCCAACAGCTGACGGGGTGTTTAAGGAGACGAATGGGCGCTGACCTTATCAGGTAATAGATATCCCATAGTGGAAGAATGGGTAATTGTTCTGGGGTTTCATTTTGCCCTCTTTCTTGTAGAGCTTTTTTATGGCAACAGAGGGGGAAAAAATCTTCCCTGGTCATCACTTCATACACGCCCACCACACCACTGACAAACAAGGAGGGAATTTCACCGGGCTTCTCTTTCATTTGAAGGAGACAGATTTGTGTCCTATAGATTGTATGTGTGGCATCACTAAAGAGGCCTGTGGATGCCGGTATGTTGTACTTTTTGGAGGAAAAAAAAGCTTTAGTCCATGTTCAGACAGACAATGATACTTCATGAAAAACAAGACTTTCCTCCCAAGAAGAATGAGAGCATCAGCCATTTCAACAAGTGCCCCAAAACAACATATGTTAATGTTCAAGTGACAGCGCCTTTTAGTAATAAAGTAATTATGATAAGAGCAATGGGGGATGTCAGTCTAATCTACTTCCTAACTTTGAATGGTTTTAGGGTTGGTGTGCATGCCAGTTGCTGATCACCTGTTGTAAGAATTAAATAAAACAAATGCTAAAGACGGACTAAAAAGGTGCATTCAATTTGCTTTCCGTATATGTATTTATCTTTTTGTATGTATAGTGACTGGTGAATACAAGAGTCCCCTTCATAAGCTGAGCCTCCACCTGATCTGGACTTCCCCTCCAAAATCCTGCCAGAATCTGTATAAAGTGTGTCAGTGTTGGAAACCTGATAGTTTTGTTTTCAGTGGCTTGATCGCATTCAAATACGTGTATGATCCTTTGCCTAAGAAAAGCTACCAAAACATTGCGCTATTTGATGGTAACAGTGCACATTTAAAAAAAAAAAAAGTATTTTATAGCAGAAGACAAATCTAACAAGAGAGCGCCAAATCACATTGTGTGGTGTTAGTGAGGTTATGCAAGACTAATGGGATGTCAACTTATATCAGATCAGCCTGGCTCATGACCCTGGGTCAAACCGAAAAGCTTTACAGGAAACATTGTCACTGTGCTTTCACAGCAGCTTTTAAGATTTACTTCCCTGCTGTCTATAAAGAACATGCTGGGTTTAGCAATCTAAATTGAAAACCGCTGGAGGGGAAAATGATAGTGTGTCACAGGCAAGGAGGTGCCAGCGGTGGAGGAGACCGGAAAGAGACAGCGACAGGCCGATGTGTTGGCACCTATCAGGGAGAAATGATTACCTTGGTTAGGAGAAAACAGAGGGGAGGAGAGATTAACACACACAGCTTAAAACTTGACTATTCATGCTGATCCACTTTTTGAGATAAAGTATAGGCACAGTTTCAAAGTCTAAAATTAAGTCCAGCAACCTTCATACATACAATGGATGTATCACAACAATATGGAGCGCTTTGACCTAAAAGCAGTCAAATTATGCAGGCTAAAAGGTTGTTTCATGGTCATTGGTGATGTTCCCAAAGTGAATAAATACACGGGTAAAGGGACAGATTTAGCTTGAACTCTGATGCAGCTATAATTATCAAAAACCAAAAAGGGAGGGCTAAACTAATACATTTATACAGTAATAATGCACAAAAACTAATGAGCAGCAGCTGTTCAGGCAGGAGGATCACAAAGGCAGTCAGGTGATTTACAGAGTCAAGAAAAACACTGAGGACACCTAGTGGACAGGTGTGGTAAACCAGGCCTGCATATTGATGTCCCAATTCAAAACAACAAGTGTATAGAGTGTGTACCATATTTTTTTATAGTAACTGTGTGGTCAGAATACCACTGCCAACTTAAACTTTACAAACAACAAAAAATATTCTTCAAAGATTAAATAGATATTTTTAGTTCAGCTTCTCTATTTTCTGTGTATACTTTATTTGTCGCCTTTCTAGTATAAACACATTAATATTCAAAACCTGCTTAGAAGTATTGAATTGGGGCACAGCAGGTTACATTCCAATTCCCTAAATTTCGCCTCACTTCCTTTCCTGGCATCGGCTCCATCAAATTTTAGTCTCTCCAACTTAAGACACAAGGAAGAGATTGAAGAAAGTAGGAACCGAGCAAACCCGTATTTAGTAAAAATCTCTGTCTGACGCAACATCAGTTACTGATAGCGGTTACACTACTGCATGGTCCATCACTGCAGGGCTCTAAATGCTCCGTAGGCACAGACACCACAACACCCCCCTCCTCCTCCTCCCCCACCTCAACACAATCGCCGCCTCACATCACCACAGACCAGGTCAGAGGACAGCTGAGGAAACAAAGTGTGTCCGAGACTACTGAAGACCTGCGCTGCAGAACTGGGGGAACCACTACAACGGATCTTCAACCTTAGCCTGCAGCTAGGGAGAGTGCCCACCCTCTGGAAGACATCCTGCATCGTTCCGGTTCCCAAGAAGAACAGGCCCAGCGAGCTGAATGACTTCCGACCGGTGGCACTCACTTCACCACCGGATGAAGAACATTGAGCGGCCTCTTCCTTCCCAGCCTCCTCAGACCTCAGGTACAACAAACGCCCAAGGGATCGCCCTGCAGTTTGCGTACCAGCCAGAAAGGTTGTGTGAAGGAGCCATACTCTTACATGCTACACCGAGTTCCACCTCCCATCGGATAAGGGGAAGCGGCCATCAAGTCGTGTTACCAGTGTCCTCTTTTACACTGTTGGGTGGGGTGCTGGGGCGCTATCCAAGAAGGGGACACCCTCCGGACCTGGAATAAAACTGATCAAGCGGGCCCGGCCCTTCTTGTGTCGCATGAAGCTGGACTCACTGGTGACGTTGGCAGAGAGGAGGACAACTGGACAAACGCTTGACATTATTGAACAATGCCAGCACCCCCTGGCCAACACCGTTCATCAGCAACCAGAGGAGCCCCTGTTCAGTGAAAGACTGCTCCCCCAAGGTTAGGAACCCAATGGACTTTAAGACTCCCTTTGTCCCTCGTATACACCTACAACTTCCTCACTCGGGGGAGGAAGGAAATAGGGTAAAAGAGGACAGAGAAAGGATTGGTAACCACTCCACTGTCACTGTGCTAATAACTGTGGCAATAAAAACTACTCATACATATCTGGACACTCTTTTACCCTTATTTCTTTTGTGCAATAACTGGATCCCACACTTAAGTGCAATAATTAATTTAATTTAACTGCAATTTCTACTTAATGTACTACACTGTATAACAAACAAATGCCATATATATGTATTCCCTATACAGTTTCCTACACTTATTATTGTGATTCCATTTAATCTTTTTTTATTTTTATTCTTATCTCTGCTTTCTATATATATCTAAGAGTTTATTGTTTATCTTGTACTGTATTTTTTTTTTTATGCCTCTTTATTTTTCTACACTGTTTTTGTAAGCTGCTGGAAATTCAATTTCCTTGTGGGAGTCATCCCAAAAGGATCAATAAAGAAAAGTCTAAGTCTAAGAATTGTATAACGAATTGTGTAACGTTCTACTCAGAATTCATCTAAATCTCTGGTTTTACACAAACTTCCTGCAGTTCACTGTTTGGGTTCATTGTACAGTTTAATATGAAATATCCATAAAAGATGTCACTGAGTCAGTTTAATGGAATATATAATATATTAATTAAGGAAAAAGGTTGGGAACCAGTGATATAGTACCGAGGATCTTGAAAGGAACCGGCCTCTTTACTGGAACCAGAGTTTCTGCAAGATTCAACAGGTTAAAGACGAATGAAATTCAAGAGCTTTTTTTATGTCCATACTGACAAAAAAGTACAAAGGACATGAAGGAAAATATACTGATTCTGTTGGTTTCATTTTGTAGTTGTTACAGAATCAAAACGACTTTTTCCTAGTAAATTCATTAATCCAATCCATTTTTAAGACCTCTTAAACTCATATTTAAGACTTTTTAAAGATCCAGTGAACCACAGAACACGTTATATATTATGTTCATGACTCTACAGTGAAATGTGACTTTTAACTTCAGGGTGAGTTAATAGTAGCACATTCATGTTGGTGAACCGATGAAAACACAAGCTTGCTGTATCAAACAGAAGCCTTCACTTACAGCCGGAGAAATGTAGGCCAAAGATCATCATTCCTCTCAGCTTACGGCCCCGCTGAAGAAAACGGCTGAAACAAAGGTGGAACTGAGACCGGACAACGACTGTGAATAAAGTGTGCAGAGGAACAAGAAAGACATAAATAAAAACACCATCGGGACCAGCGGTTATCAAAGATCTCCTTCATTGTTTTAATAGTAGACATTGTGCCACAAAAATGTCATGTCCGCAGCCACAAATCACGTGCCGAGATTTACTAATTCCAGCTATTTATCATGTCATTCGCTTTCACTTGCTTCTCTACACAATTTTGCAAATCACTTCTTACATTTATGTATAAATATATACAGTTTATAGATTATTCTTGAGCTGGGATGGTGATTTCTTTTTCTCCTGTTGTCGGTTGTGCTGTTGGTTGAGAAACATTAGCAGAGAAAATACACACGGCTGACGTCACGTCTCCCAATGTAGCACATGCTTATTGTATGTGGACACCAGCAGAGCACACACACAGAGCCGAATATAGATATATACAGGAATGTTAACTGCTATCATACAAAGTGGGTTCTTTAAGAAGTCACGACTGCGGGCATACGACGGGGAAAATATGCCAACAACACGAGAGCACCGAAGGCATAAATGTCACGTAAAATCTCCTGCCACAAAGGCACTGGCACATCGTTTTTTAGGGGGCGACTCTGTGAAGTTGGAGCAGGTGACGACAGGTTTGGGAGCGTTTCCTGGGTGTGGTTTGAGCCGCTCGCTTCGTGACGGCAGCCGATCGCACGCCACAGAGGGAGCGTGTGATCAGGTCTGAACATGCATGATGCTGGTTTAAGCATGTGCTTCATTTGAAGTGCTCACTAATTTGTGTTATGGGAGGAGATTCAGGGCCGAAGTTAGGCTGTTATCCACAGCTGAATAAAGACAACTTTATGTGTGTGTGGGGGGGGGGGACAAACCCAAAGGAAGAGTGGGGGCAAACATAAGAATAAAACAAAAGAAGAGCTGTATATGTGTTCTCTTTCATTGGTTAACTTCACACACTGTTAAAAATTGTTTACATTTTGTTTGTTTTTCCAGTATGAGTGTGTTTTGGTAAAGTAAGAAAGTGCCCAGTGTGTTCTGTGTGGGGATGGATGGGCTTACCGTCCTATTGCTGACTTTGAAAGGGTGTGGTGGGAATCTGGTGTTGTAGCTGCACACACAATTACAAACCGGTCCACTCAAAGTCATCCTGTCTTTCCCTACCTCTTTCTCTCTCTCTCTCTCTCTGGTTTTCTTTCCCTGTGGAGCATGGTAACATTGAGACTGGTCGTGGGCTCGGGGGTGGATTCAGTCGTGGCTGTTTTCGGGTCTCAGCAGCAGCCTCCGGACGAGGTGTTGACGGGCTTGCTCTGGATCTTGACGTTGGACTTCTCCGAGGCGCCGGCCGTGGCCCCGGGGCCCATCCTCTTCTTGATCTCGGCCGCCATGGTCATGAAGGCTTGCTCCACGTTGGTGGCGCTCTTGGCGCTGGTCTCCAGGAAGGGGATCCCCAAGTTGTCGGCAAATTCCTGGAGAAGGAAATGGGAGCACAAGGAGGAGTTGAATAAATTAAATTCCAGAGAGCAAAAGAGAAGCTGTCTGCTGAGGAAGACTGAAGCTCCAGAACTGCTGCAGAATAGACCTTATGCTTTTAAAAAGGCCAAGAATTTACTTTCAGGCTGATGTCTGACACTGGAAGTTTTTTTAAATCTTAAAACAACAGATTCAACCAATTTATTTCTATTTTATTCGTACAAACGCAGATTAAAAACGCTGATTGAGCAGACGCTGACGCCTCCAGAGTGGTGATTCCAGTTCAAACATTATTTATGATTTGAAATCAGGGAAACTCTGATTTAGTCAGTAATGTTAAGATTATGTCACACTAGATAATCTATTGAGACCAGCTCCACGATGGTCAGGAGGGCGAATCTGACCCCAAATCTGCCCAATAATCCTGTAGAGTGGGACTCGGTATATCTTCTGTGTCCACTGGCTTGCATTTTCCAGAGCTTTCAACTGAATCTCAGAGTCTTCTTCAGTGGATGCACACAGAGAGCAAACACAGCTCGCTCCACCCGCTGAGGAAGACTGCTGAGAGTAACTGAAAGCTCCAGAAAAGGATAGAAAGAGGACTTTGAGTTAAAGGTATAGTTTCCAGTCTTAATGCTGAGTCACATTTACTGCACAGACAGCCCTGAACAAATAAAGTTGACTCAGTCTGGTTGAGGCTGTTAATTATTGTTAACTGTCTGGTTTTCATAATGATTGGAAGCCAAAATAGCAACTGAAAATAAAACTTGATTAACCGCCACCGCCCTAATTATTAGTTATAAATAGAGTTATCTAGGTTGCTGCTTCCTATGAGCACAGCCGGCTGACTGAATATCTGCTTAGCACCTGCTGTATGTTGTTGAAATGTTAATTAAAATGCTTCAGTGGGTCATTTTGAGGCGTCACCGTTACCTCATGTTGAGCCCGAGTGCGTCAACCCGTCAGTGCTTTCTAAATACAAATATATAAACACAAACAACTTCAAACTCCCAACACGACGTGTCTCCACAGTTCACCCGGCTGTCTGACCAGCAGCTGCAGTTGATGTTTTCCTCGCCGATATCTCGCAACAAAAACTGAGCTCATCACATTTTCAAGGCTGTGACGGTGCGACGACCGGCCGCTGACGCTCATTTCATTATCCTGTTAGCTACAGAACTCAGGACAGACACAGACAGACACAGACAGAGCTGGAGACCACTCAATCATATATTCTTGTAACAAACTGTTTGCGTCTCACCTTAGCCGTGGTGTAATCCACGACCTTCTTCGTTGTGAGGTCGCACTTGTTGCCTACTAGCAGCTTGTTGACGTTCTCGCTGGCGTAGCGGTCGATCTCCTGTAGCCACTGTTTGACGTTATTGAAGGACTCCTGAGGACGGGGAGCAGAAACAGGACGGACGCTGAAGAGCTGTAACTGTGTTATGTGTCTGTGGTGAAACACATCTGTGCTGCTGTTAATATTCACACTATTACCAAACTCAAGAAAATCTACTGAAGGGTTTAGTTACACTTTCATACGGACGATTTTGGCCTTATTCTGAAAATATACTAAGCTGTTTAATGGCTAATGAAAATGAATATTCCACTAATAATTCCCGTCGCTGAAACCCTGTTCGAGTCTTCATGAATGTATAATAAGTCAGATATTTTACTCTTTAATAACAAAATGTGGACTTTTCTTTTGTCAGACACTGATTATACGTCTGAAGGGGATCAGAAATGTTTGTTTATGCTGTTTTAACTCACAAATATTGGCAAACTGACAATTCTTCTAAAACACAACCTTTTTATCCACCATGAGGGAACAAACCGCATTACTGGTTGGATTCTGTCCATTATGTTGATGAATGGCCAGTTCATGTGGTATTTTACTGTAAATAAGATTTGATATTTCACTTCCTGCCTAATGCTCACTATCCTCTGTTCAACTGTATGCAGCTTTTTATTATTTATTTATGGTGGAATCTTTAGGTTTTTATTCAATTAGCTCTGTTTCCATCCTTTATCTGCTGTTACACTTCATCTTCCACGAATAAAGTGTCGTTTAATCTTACATTAAACCCTCATTAGGGTGACTGTGTGACGACTGGGAGTTGTAGTTCTCTAAAGGACTGACCTGATCTGTCACATCATAAACTACTATAATGCCGTGAGCTCCTCTGTAGTAACTGGACGTGATGGTACGGAACCGCTCCTGACCAGCCGTGTCCCACTGAGAGAGAGAGAG
>NW_023339740.1:10350090-10367761 GCF_004916995.1 Morone saxatilis | reverse complement strand
TCAATAAAGTGAAGTCTAAGTCTAGTCTAAGTCTAAGTCTATAATGTGGTGTATTGTCCAAAAAATAAGGCAGCACTGTTACCACTAATTCATACAACCTCTCTGTCAACACATTGTTCTTCTGCACAGATCCACTGAGCTGAAGTGGATCTGTGCAGAAGCCTGCATGCTGCTTTGTGATCAGCTACAAATATAGAAAATTCATTTGTTCTCCTCCAACCACAGAACATCAGTCATACAGACAGTCACAGTCCACCAGGAGTTCACCAGCCTCTGGCCAACTTTCACTGAGGTCTCTACTTCATGAAAGGTGTAAAAAATAATTGCACTTTCTCTCCACTTGTTCCGTGACTGTGTGTGTGTGTGAGTACACTTGACTTTAGCCATGACTTGTCTTTTAAAATCGAAAACAGAAATTGATGTGCAGCAACGAAATTAACCTCTAAAAGGTAGCAGCTGGGTCTACTGTAGCCTACCCAGTGCAATACAGGCAGTGAGAAAGCACCTCTCAGCTGCGTAACTTCACATTTGTTCTTATTAAATTGTCTCTGCATCGCAGTATTTTATGAGATGTCTTCATTCTCTAACACTGTTGTTGTTCAAAAAGGTATTAAAACACATAAAAGCTTCTCCCCAGAGATAGAAAAAATGCAGCTGCTGAGATGTTTCAGAGTAAACACTTTCATCTGGCTATATCAAGCTTTGACTGCCGAAATAACACCAACAGATGACACACTGATGACGCAGGATAGTCTCTGCTGCAATGTATTGACAAATTAAAGGATTTAATTGCCACTATGTAACTTTTCAGTAGATCAGTCTCCTCATCTCACTTTCCACATGATCGTGCCTGCCACTGAAAGATGAAGACATGTCTATTTCATGCGTGAGTTCATTTTAATCAGCCCTTATGCCAATATCTCAGGCAGGAGAAGTTGCATCTGACAGGTTGGAGGAATCTTAATTGAACTCTAAGCTCACTCACACCCTCTTAGGCAAACTGAAGTCAAGTTTGACAAGATACGAGGCTCAGATCAGCCTTGAGCTGAATATTAAATATACACAATTAGGAATATCAATGATATATTGCTCTTTAAAGGACCAGTGTGTAGGATTTGTGGCATCTAGTGCTGCAGATTGCAACTCACTTGCTTCACGCCCCCTTCGGAGCACAAGGGAGAAACTATGGTGGACGTGAAACTCGCAAAAAATGCCCTGAGCCATTGTTTGGTTTGTCTGTTCTGGGCTACATGGGGGTTAAACATAGCATCATCCATGTAAGCCACCCACGGCTTCTGTAGATAATTCTAAGTAACAAAATCACAACGATTTCTATATTCAGGTGAACATACACTAATGAAAACATGCCAATGAGTATTACATTCCATTTTTGCCAATTGATCCTCCTAAATGTTACACACTGTATCTTTAGGTGATAATAGGGACTACATTTATCCAAGATATATTTTAAACCCTATTATGAACCCATAGGTTAACTTTTTGTTCCAGTTCACAGTCTAACATAATTATACCAGCAAGGATTTTAGATTATGTGACAATGCTGAACTTTCTGCACAGCAGCTGCACACAGTGGACCACCACTTTCCTGGTTCCACTTTCCTGCTACTCAATGACAGCCAGAGAGATCATTCAATATTCAACAAACTGCGCTATGATTGTTACAGCAAATGGGGACTCAGAGGCTAATTAATAGGTTCAACACAAAGTGCGCAGAGCAGTATGTCTTATAAATAACATTCAACAAAAAATACAACATTTTAATTGCTGGAGATTGATTGTCTGATAGGTCTGTACAAATGTTTAACTTACTGCTGTGATTTTGTATTGAAACTTTTTTTATTAAAACTGAATAAACTATTGTAGCCTTCTGTTTGTCTTGTTAAAACTAAAAACAATGAATAGTTTGACATTTTCTGACTCTGGTTTTACCTTGCTCTTAATGTACAAACACAGACTAACAGCATCAATAGATAAAACAAGTTCAACAAAATAGACATAGACTAATATGTACAGTTATACATATATATAAGCAAACATTTGTGGACAGTAGACAATAGTGTAATAAATATTATTATTAGTGAAATAGACTGTTTCATGTAACAAGCAAGAGGTGCTGCACATCCTACAGTAATATGGGCTAATTTGACAGACAAACACATTTACACCCACAAAAAGGATCATTTAGAGTCTCCATATCATCTAATCTGTATCTCTCAGGAAACTGGGCACCCAGAAGAAAACCCACACAGCCAGAATGTTGATTCAAACCCACTAACCACTGAGCTACATTGCCACCCATTGCAATATGACAAGAAAAACATCACATCATGACTTGTGCATTTGTTGGACATAGGACATAAAGGTTGATAGGGCCTTTATGTTTTATGTAAGTTTCATGGCCACCGTAGTTTCCCCCTTACACATGCAAAGCTCAGTTTAGCTGAAGAAGCGCTAAACTTCAAGGGCATTCAAAAGGTCAGTCACACTGCTCCTTTAAGTAAAGAAAGAAAACATCTTCAATCCACTTAGACTGCCGATTGGGGTTTCAGATATGAAAAAACATTTAAACCTGGTCATTTAGGGTTCAAATGTAGTCATTATCACGTCTTCATTTCTTTAGTTGCAAGCTAAATGTGGAATCATGGCTCATGTATCAGCCTCTCTAGTAAAAGTTGTTTGTTTCATTCTCTCAGTGCACCATCTTCCTTCGAGCATGAAAGATACCCGATTTAAATTCCTCCTGACTGTACAATCCCATACCCCATGATCCCTTCTTCCAGAGGTAATGGCCATGTCTCCAGGCAGCCCAGTCTCCATTAGTGACACTGATTAACCCCGCGTTGTCTGGCTGTTCACCACTTGATGGGGCTGGACAGGCGATGGTCTGAGAGCAGACCAGTTGAGGAGAAAGGCAGCCTGAGTGCACTTGTTAAAATGTATGAGTTTTATCACATCTTATTGAGGCTACTTCATTTGCTGATTGAAACAGAGATGTAAGAACGCAGCTGAATGAGATTTGGTATTGGATTTTCACAGAGGAGTGGACCGGCCTGCCAATTAGGTGTAATTTGAATGATGCACCTTGATTTTGTTCCCTCTACCCTCCTCCTTTTTGTCTGGAGAAAGAGAAACAGTTGCTTTGATGGCTACTTAATATTACATAATCAACTAGTATTAAATTGCTTCTAAAATTAACAACTGAACCACCCTTGTTCAAATGTCTGACTATCAGTTTATGATGATTGCAAATGGACCAAATGAGAGTCTACAGCAACGCTAGCGGCTCTGTGAGGCTGTACTTCGGTACAGCGGTGCTGTGAGCTAAATGCTCAAGCAACATACTAACATGCTCACAGTGAAAACATGCTGATGTTAAGAATGTGTAGCAATCTTAGTTTAGCATGTTAACATGCTAACATTTGCTAAATAGCACTAAACACAAGCTGAAGCTGATGAGAATGTCAAACAGAAATGTTGACCCGATGAAGGCACTAGAAATTAAAGGTCAGCAGAACGCCAAAGTAATTACAATTCATCCTGAGAGGGACATGAATGTCGGATCCACATTTCATTGCAACGATTACGGTACAGTGTAGCCAAAGCATCAACTTTTAAATGCTTTCCCTGCATAAAAAGTAAAGTAATAAGTATGTCAGTTTTTGTCTCATTTCCACTGACACAGTAGACAAGCAGACCTGTGTTGTTTTTTTTACGGCAGTCAGTTACTATGACCAATAGACCTTTTTCACAGCAGCCATTTTGATATGAAATAGTAGGGTAAACAAAGGCAATGATACTAATTAAGGTTCTGTTATGTTCAGATCAAACAGTGCTGCTGTTGTGCATGTTGGCTCGTCATAAAGGCTCTGCTACACTAAATCACTAAATGGAACGGAACCTTAATTAGTATAATTGGTAACACCTGTGTTTACCCTATTATTTCATGTCAAAATGACTGCTGTGAAAAAGGTATATTCACGCATGCAGTGTAAGGTGTAAATGCTCTTTGTAAATTTTGCATGATGTTTTACTGCTCAAGCGTGAATAAAATCAACCACATTACCCGTAAAGGTATGCAGAGAATTATGGCATTCTTTTATGTGAAGTTTGAGTACAGTATGCAAACCAATTATGAGACCCTTGGTGAAGCTTTATATACGATGCATCAATCATTGTGATCATTGTGCTGTTTGGAGAATAATTCCCTTTAAAAAATTTCAAGTACTTTGTAGAGTTGTTTGAGGAAAACAAACCTAAGTTCTGAATGTGATGCATTATAGGTTAGTCCTTGAAAACTATATAAATATGTAGATACAAAAAAGTCAATGCTTCATTATGGATGTATTGCGTATGGATGCGTATGGGCCTCACACAGAAATCAGGCATGAACAATTTAAGATAAATGCTCTCTCAAATGCTAACACGATGAAAAAACTGATATTGAATTACTAAGTTAAACTTCAAGGCCATTCAAAAGGTCAGTCAACAATGTCAAACAATGCTGGAAATGAGACCCTGCTAGGACTGAGCTTTTTATTTGGATAGGAAATTAGATGGGCAGAAAAGCAGAATTACATGAAAATAAGTTTGCTCCAACTGTACCTTTATGTTTTGGATATTCCCGGAAGTGTTTGTGGACTGGGGGAGAGAAGTTCATTAGTAAAGATAGTAAAAAATAAGATATTATAGAGTCGCACTACCATATACATGAAATTATTGCTATCTTAATGACTTCACAATGCGTGGAAGAGATTCACATAAGGAGTGTAATAATTAGCACAGCACAAGCAAGCAGACAGCAATATTGGCAATATTGATCTAAGCAAAGGTTAGGGATAATTGATCAATTACGTGACATAAATTCATTACACAGTTCTATAGTCCTGTACAAATGTGCCAGACCTTACACATATAAGTGTTATCACTTAGTAACTAAAGAAATTATTAGGACACTGTGGTTTCTTCAGTTTCACACTAGATACATTTTTAAAGTCAGTTTCTCACTTCTAACGTCTTTTCTCCACTTCTAAGATGATACTTTCTTCTCTCCCTTGTTGTGTCTTTGTTTCCTTTCAAGGTTAAGTGCACCAGAAATCTTGCACGACTGATGGTGAGTGACAACCACAGCAGGTACCAGACCCATAAACATTAGACATGGTTGAAAAAAGGGATGATTTGCCTGTCTGACAACACTTGTTGCCTACAGCACACCAGAAAGAAGTCAAGCCAAGTTCAAATAAGACAGAGCTGGTAGAGGTCACAGACTGTCATTTCTGAAGAGACTTTAAAGCTCAAAGAGAGCAGAGTTTGGATTTGGTGCTCTTTGTCACATTGTTAATTGTTGGAATCAGAATTTAGGCAACATGATGGAGGCTAGTACAGGGTGGGTGAGACTGATATGCTAATTTTATACCATTAATTATGGATCCAGGAACCAACAACAAAGCTTAAGTTTTAGATTGTTGTTAATGCCAATGCAGTACAATAACTTTATACAGCTGATGTTTAATTTCCATCCATCCATTTCTTAACCCACTAATCCTGGTATAAATTGTTTTTAGTTCATTATTCGCTCTGAAGAACACCCCAATTACATAAAAGAGAAGGTTTAAAGACGTGTGGCTGATGATATATTAATTAAGTTTGTTCACCAACCATTTCAAGGAATCCGATAATCAATATTTTATTAATATGATACCAAAAACAGCTGGAAATTCAGGCAATTCATCGATTACAACTCGACTCTCAATTGGCTCTTTTTTCATGTGACTTTTGGTACACTTCTGCCGTGGCAGATCTGCAAATGCGTGTGCAATTTGTGAGACTGTAGAGAGCTTTGTCTTACAAATCTGTTCACACACATTTAATACTATATTGTAAAATATCTGTTTAAAGGTTGTTGACTATTTCTCCCTGTTAAATATATCGATTACTGAGTTTTATTGAACTTGGGTTGTCAGTTGTGAGAAAGTGCTTTAAATTGTTATAAACAATTTTATATAACCCATGTGTTTAAAGCGACCCTTGATTATGATTTCTCTTCAGTATCCTTTTCATAGTCCTATTTCATATGCTACCCATTTCAAATTCCAGGTTTGCATTATTCAAAAAGGGTCACAGAAGTGATGTTCATTTGGGTTTGCTTTAATACATTTGGCTCATTCCTGCAGTATTTTCTGAGATGCACTAACAGGAATTACATGGTGGGGAATTGAGAGGTGGAAGGTGTTAGCTCCTTAATGCCCTGGAGAGCTGGCCTGACTTATTTTATCTCAAATGAGCAGATCAGAGGACTGCTGATGGATTGCTGACTGCGCGTGAGAGATTTTCAGCTCAGCTGGGTAGATGCCGGGTAACTCATGTTGCGGCTTTGCACTTGCATACAAATAGGCGTGGATTTTGATGTACAAGTCGTGAGCTTGAATGTTTCAAGACTGAGCCATAAACATACAACGAGTGAACAGGTTAAGAGAAGTTAGTGGACTGGAATATTTTAATTTAAGATTCAGAATTTAACTTGACAGACAACATCAATGTTGAAGTGCATTTTGAAGCATCTATCACAACAGTCTGTGCTCCTAGTTCTCCTTATGTCACCCTTAATTGCACACAGAGTTTCCCATTATTATTTCATGAAATTGGTCAGAGTTTTGGTGACTGGCAGTGATTTCTGCATAATCAGCAGCTGTAGTCATTGGGTAAAACACTATTGAAACCAAAAATCCTGGATGAAGCTGATTACAATCCAGAAAACGGTCCTGATGAAAGAAAGAAGAAAAAGAAGAGTTTTCAGAAAATACAATTTGGTCTTGGGTCAGGACTTGTGCGACTAAAGTCTAATATTGGTAACATTTCAGCCCTTGAATGGCATCATAATTTCCTGCTAGCTGCTCTCGTTAACAGTCACACTCTGACATTAGCAGCTGCTACAATGACTACAGGTCAACCTGTGATTGAAGTCTTTATGTGAGAGAATTCACCGGAGCCCAGGCCACAGAATTAGCTGCTTGGTATGCAGACAGACACACTGTATTCCAATTGAGGCATCACACTGTGATCCGCAGCCCCTAATCCGTGTTGTTCATGGTCACGACTGCGCTGGAATGTGCTCCTCATAGCAACCGAGTGATTAGGGTTTTTTGAAACATCTCAGAATTGTATTCTGTGTCACGGACAGACAAACTCTCCATTTTAATTACACTCTGACTCATTCCTTTTCTCCCACTTGTCAAATTCTGGTACGTTATCGCACATACGTTGACACTGCTACCATAGTTGTGACTATGTGTTCATTTCATTCACTGCTTATCTATCCATTTCTTTTCTGCTAAGTCCCTTTTGTAGGCTGTCTGCCTTTGATGGCAGCAAGGCAAAAATGTGCCAATCCATTTTGTAAAGGGATCGCAAACAGATGCTCTGTGTCCTCATTGGAGACCGTTTCTATTTTAGATTAGGATGCAGCTAAACAAGCACGCAGATGACGAATAAAGGTGGTCATTCATCTCAAACAGGGCCTGCAGTTGATCGTATAAAAATGGTTATTCAGTAATCACACATTTTATTTTGAAAGCTGCAGAATATTATTGTGAAACTGAGGCAGAAAAGGTAGAGCAGTCTTTGTACAAGGGGGGAATGTTGAGCCTTTATTTGCACTTTTGCAAGTTTTATGAGCAAAGCTGTGAAGTGTCACAGTGGCTGAAGGGTGGTGAAGCTCAACCCTGCCTGACCTCGCTGTGGTGTTGCCCCCCTGGGATTTATGAAACTTTATACTCTGTTCAGGGGACCAGGGCAGGTCTGGGCTTTGTAAATAAAAGAGTCTGGGGTTATTTAAGGGAATTGTGGATCATATCATCATGGTGTATTCATTCATTCACCAGTGCTTTCCCTGCTATGGCAAGTCAAAAAACAATAAGAAAGGTCTGTTTGAATCCAGAAGTTGCAGATTTTACTTACAATAAATTTAGCTTTTATTAATTTTGTTTCAGTGTGATAGAAAATTACCATTTTATTCAATAACTATTAGACAAAACTATGTATGTTCAAAAACAGTCCTTTTATTTAGAAAGGAGTCTTTAAAAGACTGTAAATAAGACAGTAGCTCTGATGTCTCTAATGTTCTGTGACCTGTGAGTAGTGAAACCACTGTTGCTGTGACACTGTCTAAAATGTATACAGTGGACTGGATTAGCATACTGTATGATTATAAGACCAAGATTGTTAAAAAAAAACAAAAAACAGAACGTTCTGTACATTTTAAAACTTCATATAATTATGTAGGAACTTGATGTTTCCTGCATTTCATCTGGACTATTCTTGTTTTCTCAGTAATTGGACTGTAGCATTTCCCTCGGTACAGTCGGGGGTACATTGACATTCTCTCAGCATCTCACCGTACACCAGTTACTCTGCAGCTTGTGCACCCTTCAAAAGAACACTTTCCTCAGTTGGGACGCATCCTTCAATGAGCCCCACAGTTTGATCAATTTCCTCTCTATTTCGTGCGTTTGTCAATGTTTGCACCCATCCACCATTTGTTACCAATGCCTCTGCATCTGCTTTCCTCTTTCAACCTTCCTCTCCCCTCTCCAGCGCCTCATCAATCTCTATTCTGCTGCCCTATCTTTAAATCAGCTACAGTGCTTTTCCTCTCTTCCTCTGGCCTCTCTCCTCACTTTCACCTCAGTGTTCTGGTGTTCCCTCGAGGAAACCACTTAAAGTGATGTTTTATTACAACTTTCAACGGGCAGACTTTTTCCATGACCGCTTCACATCCTCTTTCTAAAAATTTGCCCATTTAATCGCCCATGCTTTATGCTAGTAAAGCGTCAGTGTCAATCCAACTGGTTGTTATCTGGAGAGCAGATTCACAATCTTTTTTCTTGTGACCTTTTACTGTAATACAAAGCAATGTCTTATTCTGACCATTTGACTGTTTCATTTGAATTATTTTTAGTATACTATGTATTTATGTAAGAAAAATAATAAGATTACACAATAATCCTAAAAAGAAACAAATAGGTTTGTGCATAGACAAATTTAGTTTTTCCTCATTTCCTACTCCAGTAATCCTCCAATGACCTGTGAAAGTCATCATACAACTTTTTGAACCCTCAGGTTAGGAACCAATAATCTGGATCATTCAGCATTTACTTCATAGCACCTCATACACCTGCAAAGACTAGAATGGGAAAATCTATCAATATAAAATAAAAGTAACACTTTATTTTGAGGGTCTGCATAATTTCCTTTGAAGTTTCCTAAAAAGAACCACGTAAAGTGTCCATAATTTTGCATAATGCAAAGACAGTGTTCAATTGGCACACTTAAAATTCCTACATTTCAATTAATTGCTGTTGCAAGCTAGAGTTTTAAGGTCAATGCACACAATTTGAATAATGATAATTTTGGGGGTCAAAAAATCATTAGAATTCTTTTCAAGAAATAATGGACCTGTAAAATAAGGTGTTACTGTTGTGTTTTAGTCAGAATCACTTTATTACATAGGTATGTGCACACATACAAAGAATTTGTCTCTGGTTTTAAGCTGCGAGCAAAAGAGGCCAAAATACAGTCTCGGAACTCATTGGCTGTTGTCTAACGACAATCAAGCTCTTTATTAGCTTTTTAAAAAATGTATCTGCACATATCTGTCTTTCTCTTCATTCTCGCGTATCAAGTTGTTAACTGGACTGCAGACGAAGTCTTGTCCTGGATATTTACTGGCTATAATCTGGAAGCACCGAAACATTGGCTATTGCCCCCAGAGGCTAAATAGTCGTCAGACGATAACAGATGGGTTCTGAAATTGACAATAGAAGAATTTGCATATTTGCAATGGCTGCAGCATTCACATAATGTAATTATCTAACATCTGCCTTAAAAAAAAGCCATTGTAAAACATTGTACGCATGTGCTTTCCTGTAAATATATGGTATTTGGAAACAGAGGTCCTCTCTGGGTCAGGGAGGAGGAGGAGGGTGTGCCCTCCCTCTGTTGTACAATGGATTAGTCTCAGTGGCAGCTCATTACATACCAGGAAACTGAGGCTAATCAGAATGTCGGAAGAGCAGCAGGCACTCTGAAATGATCGCCTCTGTTTTACCTTTCAACACTCATCTGTACTAATAGTGTTGTCACAATGCTGGCACTTTTACAGCCACCTATAGCACATTTCCAATGCTAACACTGCAAGAAGGTTTCCATAATTCAAGGGTTGTAAAATTATTGCATAAAAAGGGCATAAATTAAACCACATGAGGACAGGGAAAGCAGGAGCAAATCTTTTAAGCAAAAAGGATTTTGCTCCAGCAGGAACACTGAGAGGTATATTGCTGAGCCACTAGCATTATGATGGGATTATAATGTACAGAATTAAACACTCCTTGGCATCCTTCAAAGCTGTTCTCTCCAACTAAACATCTACATGTCCAGATACACCTGTACATACAACATCGTATTACCATATTACATCAATAAGAGAACATTTCTGTGCAATAGTCACTTGTTTAACTCATGCACATGTAATATGTGCCTGTTTAACTTAGATAATATATGATTTGATATATCTTTCTTACCAGAACAGTGAAACAACAAGCATTGTAGTCTAATTAGTGCATGTTGTCAGACCTTATTTAGTTATCTTTGCATATGCTCAGGGTTCAAAATAATAGAAAATGTGTGATTTCCTCAGGCAGTTCACAGCTTACACTTAACAAACTGGCAGCACAGGTAGTACTGAAATACAAAAGTGTTGTATGGAAATAGAAGTAGTAGTAAATTATGAGTGTGTGTCTGTGCTGTTTTATATAAGTTTCTATGCCTGAGTTAAATCAAATGTAATTTTAATGTGTAGGCACATAATTAACAACTATACAAACAGTAAGGTTAAGTAATGTCAGTATTAAACATGTGGATTTTAATTTATTAGCACTGTCTCTGTATATAAATGTGTATATTTTCACTTGATCCATAATTTTCATTGTTTATACTACTCTTGACTGCTTTACAGACCAGTGAAAATAGCTTGTCAGGGAAGGAATTAACAGGATTTTGTTCAGAATCAGTTAGTATGATTGAGAATGATGAAAAAAAAGGGTCCAGGTCAGAAAGTGAGAGCTATGCTTCCAGTATTTGCCTAATAAGTTCCACTGGGAAAAGTTTACTTTATACTGATACATCAAGAGAGTCTTTTTGAAGTTTTCTTAATGGATTTAACATTAGTCTTGTTACATTAATTACCATTGCACCATGCAGAAAAAGTCTGTGCCTACAAATGAAAACAAAGAAAGATTTTACACCACAAAGCACTATGGTTTCCCCCCTCTGGTATCAAGTTATGAGAATCCCAATGAAGTCTCAACAAAAAAAATTTTCTGTATGCATTATGATGAAGAGTTACTGCCTGCTCACTGGTCTCCTTCTCTCGAGTCCCGGCGGTTTCACATATTGCACCATTTATTTTCATTACACTCCAACACTGTGTCTACAGCCTAAAACCAGCATCTCATCATCTCAGGGCTTTCTTTGTTTGAGCCCGCTACAATCTACAAAACGTTGGTTATTTTATTTTGTTCTCCACTTGTTGCAGAATAACATTTTCTTTTTTGGAGCTTCCAAACATTGCATTTTATTCCATATTAAAGTTATATGATAAACAGTGTCTTTACAACGTCCAAGGAATAATAACAGTGAAAGCTTTAATTACAGATAGCTTTATTAGTTTAAAGCTGCATTTTTCTGCACCAGAGGTAAACAACGAACAAGATTGTCTTTATCCCTGAAGGTTTGCTGTTCTACCAAATATTATTTATCAAAGTTTATACATTTGGTCCTTCATGTATCCATGAAATGAGCTGAGTGTCCAAAATCTTGCATCTCACAGTGAATAATTCATATCTCCCTGAGGCATATATGTAATCCTGCATGTGTATGATTTGTTGCGCAGTATGAATTAAGCTTAAGCTTTTCCATAAATGCACTCAGCAATCTGCTGCTTTCATCCTGGACAGCAGAGTCGAATTCCACAGAACCTCTGAAGGAGCAATGGCAGGAACACAGAAATGCCGACTGCCATGCTCATCTCAGGGATGATGGCCAGATGTGGACGAACTGCCCCATGTGGGGTTACTTTGTGACAGCCTGTCAAGAGAGAGGCAAGAGGTAATTGGGATTCAAGAAGAAGAATAGCACGTATTTGCTAGTACAACAACAACGACCTCAAACCTGAAGTATCCTCAAAGTGGTGCTATCCAACTGAAATCACCTCGTCTCTTTACATATTTGTCACTGCCCAGCAGTTACATGCACAGTTTGATCTGAAGTAAACAATGACCACTTACCCAAAACAATGATTGTCCAATCATAATTTAGCGGTAACTTTAACGCTAACTAGGCACAGCAGGCCCTTCAATCTTTGCATTCTACACATGTTGAAGCAATGTGTTTGTAAATTGATTAATCAATTTTTAGCACCATTTCATGTAGGGTATATAGTCATCAAGCACATATTCAAACACCCTTTAACAAGATTGTCTTTTTAATATAAGTCAGCTGAAAACCTCAGCCAGTGAGAGCCTTTTTAACCAATTTGTGTAACCTCTAGCTAATGTTAGCTTAAATACCTAGCGAGCTAAAGCTAATAAAGTCTATCAACAACAGTTGTCTTTTCAGCAGGAAAAAATTACAGTTGTTTGCTAAAAATGATCCCATTGTTTCAAAAACAGTTTTGTTTGTAAATCTGCCACAGCTACAATAAACTGCATATGAACCATGCCAGGCCGGAAAGTTTGACATGCATAGCAACAGTAACTAAGGGGGATTGGGCTTAGCAAAGGGTCAATTGTTAGAAGGTGACATTATAGGGAACAGATACAGTAGCCATACAGAAGTATAAACAAATATTTTCTTTCTTTGTTGAAGTATCTCCTCTGCTTATGGTAATTGCTTATAATCTGTGTTTACATACAGACAACATAGGCCACACTACTACTACTACTACACTAGACAGCCATAAGTGTATGATATTACTGTCCCCAACTGTATCATCAACAAAATATGGAATAATAATTTTGCTTTACCATGAGCATTACACTAAAGTTTTTTTTAAGAGAAAATACAAAACCATCAACTTTTAGACTTGGAACCAAATAGCTTAACTATCAACAACCCCCATGCCTGTTCTGCATTTTATAATCACTATAAAGTTGGACCCGAACCGACCGTTTCTCTGCCCTGCTGTTAAGCTGATTTTTTACAGCTTGGCACACAACACCCGAGCCCTTGTTGTTCATAAGACACATGCATTTGCCAGAGGGGCGGTTTGGAGCACATGCCAGTTTATTTGGTGAGCTTGGCACCGCTGCACATGAAACTGTAATAAAAACCCATCTGTTAGAAGACTAACGCTGAGCCAGTCCACTGGAACTGAAGCTCGTCCTCTGCAGTGTGTTTTTGTGTAAAGGTGAGTATGTCTGTGTGTCTACACTTGAAGATTTGGCTGATTTCAGAGTCTTCTTCTCTTTCTTAGGGCTCTGATTGTGATTTTTAGTAGAGCTGCATATATCAAAAGTGCAATACGCACACATATCACAGGAAGCTGTAATATTTTGATAAAGGTAAAATGTGTGACAAAACAGCATTATAATAAAGTACTGTAGTTTTGCAGTTATGGTTTACAAATCTTGTTCTCCAGCTTGAAGAAACAAACTTTCTTCCCCAACCCCAACACATTACACATGATCATGACTTGAATAGTTTTTTAAGTGAAAATTACATTTGTGATACAAAGATGATTATTCCCACACTTATTGTGAATTTTATCGCAATATCTGTCAAAATAATGACAATGTTATGTTTTTACCATATCGTGTAGCCCTAATTTTTAGATGTTTTCCCAAAATCAGAAGTATGCTGTTTCAATTTATGCAGACACATTACATTATGCATTTCACCAATACTACTAAAAATACATGAGAATGTTTTCATCAAGATTTCATGTGAGACAGACAATACAAGCTATTGAACGCACTGACATGATCCACATTGTTCTCACATGCTGTCAATCTGGTACCCAGTGCATTTCAGAAGCTGTGACTGCTCAATGTTGAACCTCTCATTTCCCTTTGAAGGCAATGCCAATGTATAATAGTGTTGTCATGACAACAGGGTATAGTGATGGAATTAAGTAGCTGCACACACAAGCAAATGCAAAAGTGATTGACTCTGCATAATGCGCCCTGAATCATGTGCTCTCTCTTTGGGAATGCTGATGAACACGGGACGAGTCTCATCAGAGAACAAACATACTGCAGAATCCTACACACTCTGAAAATCCCACCATTTTACAAATAAAGTAATGCATTTTCATGAGCAGAGGCATACACACCGCACCTTTATGTTTCTTTTTCTGGAGTAGGCAGGTGTCTTGAAATTGTAGATTTAATACATTTACCCACCTTAAAAATGTGGGATGGCAACAAAAGGTGTCGCCTCAGTACTGATGTCTCCCAGTATTATGACAGTGAGGCCTATTGGGGATAAATGTAAGGAGGGAGACTGAATGTGGGTGATCTGCAAGAGCATACATTCACGTGATTTAAACCTTATGAATGTGAGATGTGGAGTGGGTTGTAATGAACTCTGCAAATGCACTGAGATAGGCAGACATTGCAACATGTCCGTTGAATGTTACCAAAATGTTCACATTTCAGTGTGCTGCTGCAAACGGGTTCACTTTACAGTTGCTAGCTGTGTGGAACGAGTTATCTGTTTCATTTTTCTTTAAATATGAGGGGACATAATAAGTACAAATGGCAACTAGCTCCCGGAGTTGTTTCAAATAGGGACTTACTCCGTCAAATATGTACAGAGGCAGACAACTTTATAACTAGCAGCCTATTGTAGCCAAAACAACTAATTTCTCATAAGAAATGACTGCCTTTCAGAAAACCTTCATTATTGGGCTTTCTCCAAAGAGAAATATAAAGAACTCTTCTGTAGCCTACTATGTGGTGAGCAATCTTTAGTTACACTGGCTCGAGGCGTCTTTGTTCAGAGTTACAGTGAGATGATTAAAAATAAGCTTTGATAAATGTTCTAATCTGATGGCTTAACATGGTGCACATTAGGCAGTACATGTCCAGTCACTGTTGCTTTTGCTTGGCTGATCAAAAAGTTGGTCACTTAGTTGGTGAGTAGGAAACGGAAGTGGACACCAGAAACACAGAGCCTACATTACTGATGAAAATTGGTAGAAGATTAAAAAGCAGTTGACTGCAATCTGCGCCCACTGTGCTGAAATGCCAAGGGCTGCTGAGAGTGAGAGCACAGAAAATTGCATCACCTTCTGTGCAAAAAGCTTGCTCTAATGAGGCCGTATTAACACTGCACGGTTTAATAGCCAGAATGGATCTTGCTTGTCCAGCTCCCCATGGACTAGAGTCCACAGAGGTGGCATTTATAGTAAGTGATCACACAGCTATTGGCTGCTGAGTCACTTGCTTATAAAGAGCAATCGTTAGGTAGAAAGAAACTTTGCATTATGTTCAGTTTTATATGCACTTTCTGTAATGCAACAGAATCATGTACAAATTTACCCATTTACAAAGTTTCCTTACGTATTCAGCACCGATGCATTTACATGTGATGCACAACACACTCATCACCACCACACCCTGTTCTTTATTCATTGCATCTTACTGTCAAGCCACATTAACCTCAGAAGGGAAGCAGTAAACGGAAAGATGGTTAATGTGCCGCACCTGCTGCTGCCGGGATGCTAGTTGACATCTTCGTTTCTCAGCGGCAGCCAGTTAAAATTGTACCAGAAATGAACAGGAAAGATTTACTGGAGCGCAAAGCCGTATCCAGTGAACCAGGAAATGGTAGCGTGGTTTTTGCCATCATATAATTTTTCCTCAACAGTCAGTGAGATGACAAGTAGATACAGAGGGGTGAGGCTGGCCAACGATCTGCCTGACTGGAAAGTGATGAATTCTGTGGAGTGTGAAATACTTCCCTCTTGTTGAGAACAAGTGTCATGGTGTAATTTTCGTCAGTTGGTGCTACAAAAGATGGGTTTGACCGTTTTCAGTCTGGTGGTTTGGCAACTGTAAATGAGGGATATATCATTTTCTTCAAGTTCTATGTTGCATTTCATTTTTAAAATCATCGTAAATGTTTTTCATTGCTAAACATTCTGCAGTTGTAAAGCCAAGGCAGTTATTCATGCATATTTAGTGCAGCATCAGGAGATAGATTAGTACAATCATTGTTTTATTGTCATCAAAATGAAAGCACTTTTTTTTTCTTGTGATGCACAGCTAAAGCTCCAGAGAGCCTTGGCCTTATGAGGAAGGTATAGCTTCACTTTGCTCAAGTCAGCTTTCTCCTCCACTTGACCCCCAAGAGAGACACTTTTCTCTGAGTGTAAGCCCTGCACGTCTTCACCAGGGTATGGCAACAATTTCCAACATTTGACTCACAAAATAGCCTTTTCGTTGGTGGGGATACCTGCACCATCTACATGCTAAAAAGCTCGGCCATTGCAAAGAGAGTGGGAGAAGATGCCTTAGGATTTACATGCTTTTGGAGTTAAATCCTTAAGGACTGTGTAAAGGATCCAACAACAAAGAAACAAACAACAAAAAACAGAGATGATTGAGCATGCGAGCAATTGTTCATTTTAAGCCCTCACCTTGAGCATTAAAGCTGCAGTTTTATGGTTTTCAAGAAGCTCATGTTAATATTCATGAAGTGCTGAACATTGTGAGATCTCTGTCCACTCAAGAACCAAAAGATATACTGTTATTTGATGTGGTAAACAGAGCATTGGAAAAAGGAGCATAGAGGTCATTTGCCACACACTGCATTTTGCTCAACCTTTTTAAAATAGCAATAAGTCTATCCGAGTTCAGGAAGCTAAAGGCTAATGGGAAAAGGTGAATTTCCTAGACAGGCAAAGCAGAACAAAAAGGACCCCTAAGGGCATTAAGAAACATTTACCATGGTTTTTATGTGCAAAATGAACATAATTTTAAAGAGGAGAAAGTGCTGTTATTTACTAGCCTGAAAATTGGACTGAACTGCCCTTTTGTTTCACTCCATTCATACAGCCTGATTGCTTTCATGTTAGCTGATTTCTTTATTGGCATGTGGGGTTATTTTGTTTTGTTTTGTCCAGAACAACCATTAGTGAGGTGAGAATCCATCCCACCAAAGTCAGTTTCACTTAAGCTGCTGTAGCAGTTAGTAGACTTAATTTTTTTTCACATTGTTCAGAGAAAAATGCTGAATTATTTCTCTACATGGACTTACACAACATATACTGCAACCTTTTTTCTGTCGCTATTTTTCCTTAATGTAGGTAGGTAGCTATCTTGAATCAAAGAGTAGAGACACAACGCCTAAATTGCCAAACAAATCTGATATGTAGTGCTCATTCAGATGTCTGGGACCATGTGTTTTACATGTTGGCACAGTCCTGAGCACTATGCTCTAGCAACCAAACACCAACGGAATAGTTTGCTCACTGAGCTTTGCTAGATTGCAATTGGTTGATATACAAGCATTGAGCACTGAGCGTGCGAAGGCCCTATTGTATTTGTAAGGGTTATTATTTTAGTAACAAATTAATCGCATTTTTGGAGGCTTT
>NW_023339740.1:10274099-10350065 GCF_004916995.1 Morone saxatilis | reverse complement strand
TGCTCGAAAACTCATGAAATGTGGTGCACATGTCAGTCGTGGTGAACAATTTCGTATTTTTTAGGGGTCCACTATGAACATGGCAAAATGGCACCTTTAGCCGATATGCATAAAAATCAGCACACGCATAGATCTTATCCTGACATACAAAAAATCCAGTGGGAGCCATATCCTAAACCTAACAGGAACTCGGCCATTTTGGATTTAGCGGTTAGATTTACTGAAGCAGTATAAATGAGTTGGTCATCCCAAAAAGGTGCCTAATGGCAAATAACAAGCTTAAACTGACTTGAGATAATACAGTCTAAGTAAATTCAGAAAGTTTGGGGAAACCAGCTACTTGTCTAATTAATTCATGTGTATGATGACAATTTGATGAATGTTTAAATTATTTATTATAGGAAGAATATGAAAAATGTCTTCTCATATGCTGCTAAAATGTGTTTTATTTTATTTATATGGCTGTGGGGATTAATGACAATAGAGATCAGTGGGGCCCCAAGGGCCTTCAGGGTACAACAGCTACTATAGCTGGAGATAATCCACAAATCACAAATTATAAGATACAAAAATAGACAAAGACAAAAAGCATGAATATAAATCTAATGAACAGTTCAATAATATTTAATTTACTTTTCAGAGCAACTATTGTGTTCTAAATTCTCTGCTGATTGCATCAATTTGCTCAGAAAGAGGAGCGTACTCCTTTGTTCTGCTATCTAAAAGCAGCAGGTAAAAGAAGCGACTGAATGTGTCAAAGAGAACTCAATAAATAATGGATGTCATGAAGCTTCTGTGGAAGCTGTCGGCTTTGAAATCCACTCCCCGGTTGAGTCACACTCCCAGTTCACTCCCTTCATTTTATATTTTAACAGGCCCTGTGCTGTATAACTGTCATCTCCAACACACACCCATATACCTCATCTCTGGCTGGGGCTGTCTGCCGCAGTTAGCGCTGGGGAGGTGCTGAGCCCAGAGCTACCAGGCAGGTGTTGTGTCCGTCTTAGGGGCTCACGTCTGCATACATCAGCTTCAATTTCACCCTGAGTTCTCCAGGCTTGAGAGCCTGGTTGACACTCAGAAAGGGAGCAGACAGCAGCACCAGCCACTAGGAAAAATAAACACCCTCTTTTGGACTAGGCACACAACGAAAATTGTAGGGTTTCTGAAAGACCTCAAAGGTTAACTGGTTTTCTTTTGTAGCAGTGAATTGATTTCTGAGCTCTTCAAATGACGCGATCTGTTCATGCTCATATACAGAGGGAGCAGGCTTTTAACTGTGGATGTCCCAAATGTCCAAAAGAAATCATTTTCCAGTGTTGCTAACACCAACACAAGAAAGGTGTCTTGAAATTAAATACCTCATTAAAGTAGGAGCAGACAAATTGATTTTATGGCCCCATGTGACTTTAATATAACTCATATAAACCCAGATGATCAAAATAACAATTTAAATATGTGTTCAATCTTTAATTTAAAAAATATATAAAATCAACCCCCCCCCCTCCTCACAGAAACTCTCAAATGCATGCTGTGCGCTCCACATGTCAGGCTCTTGCACAGATGGATCAAAGTCAGCAGGATAAATGGCTCTCTTCCCTTTGATAATAATTAATTACACACTCAAGCAAAAACATACCATAGCAAATGTGAGGGGATTATACCTCTCTTAATAAAACCCAGAGATATAGTATCATCATTTTCTTACCATCTATTTTACATTGTTTGTTATTTTTTTTAAAAACAGCAGAATTTCTTTTTACGTCAGATATACAGTCAGTAAATTAGTTATTTTAATGTGAAAAACTGAGCCCACTTAAATTTATATATAAGTGAGTGTTTTGTATGTGAAATCCATGGTGTATAACCATGGTGATGCAATGTGTGCTCATCAAAATGTATATGTTCTTCTTTACAAAATACCAGAGAGACAAGGAGACAGCAGAAAATATTCTCCATGTTTCTAATATGAGACTATTGTCCTTTAGCTATAATGTGAATCTTCAGGCTGTCAGACTGGAAAAGAAAGAACACTGGCTAAAGGCCACTTGTCTTTTCACTAAGCCCAGACCGTGTTTGGCCTGTCAGTCCTGGACAGCTCAACACAGACTCATATCTACCCACCTCTATCATGTAAAGGTGGATTTAAAAACACCTACATATTCATGGGTTTGGATTTTGAGGACTGTGGAGTCACTCCCAGATCTAAGCTTCCCCACTCTTGTTTTATACTTTGTTCTAACGGCACTATATGTAAGCCTTCACACAATGACCATTAAAAGGCAAGGATACATTTCCATCTCTATGACCATTAGGAGGTTGTAAACCTGCATGCCAATATGGGACGACCCATAAGCTGTTTCAGGTTACTACTACTCTCACGTTTGAATGGCAATGCTGATACCAGTAGCTGGTTAGCTTAGCTTAGCATAAAGACTTGAAACAGGAGGAAACATCTAGCCTCGGTCTGTCCAAAGGTAACTGTTTCTTGGCTGGGAGCAGTTACTTCCTGAAGTCTGGGCTGGTTGCCTGGAAACTGCTCACATGATAGACACATGGTACTCAATGAGACCACACTTCAGTTTTGGTACAGGCTTTTTGCTGGTTTCAAAACCAGTTAAAAACTTCTCGTAGTAGGTTTAGGTATGCATTACTTTTTTCTCTTTTTTTTTTTTTACTTTTTAAGTAAGGACCCCAACATTAATTAATTAATTAATTAGGCTACATTTAGGGCTGTCAGAAACATTCATGAAAATGTATCCTTAACCTAAATATCAGTAATATATAATAATAAATGTCATAAGTGAACAGGAATCAAATGTAATGCAGCAATTAAACTTCCACCGACTCTACCACCTCTGCGAGATCCCTCCGCCTAATTGACTGTAAGTGTGAGCCGTTGCACCTGTCTCAACGCTGCTTCTCCCTCCGCCGCTGCTGGCCGCATCGCCCCCTCCCGCAGAGCCGAGCGGAGCAGCAGCGTCTCTCCCCTCCAGCTCCAAGCTTTATGTCTGTGAGAGCTGCTCAGCGCCGCTGGGGATATTTTATCGATGCTCTCCACCTAATGTGACAATTTCATACAACTGCTTGAATTACCGGCTGAAGCAATGGGAGCCTTTGGAGTGATCATAGGGATTTTACAGTACGCGGGACTTTATGTTCAACTTAACGCGGCTCTCAGCGTCGGACAAGGAGAGGTGGATAATCACATCTCTGGAAATGGTAAGTTGTTTTATGCCTCTGTTTGTTGGTGGGAGCTTGACTGGAAGAAGAAGCTCCCAGTGTGATAATATTCACTCATGAGGAGGAGTGACTGGGTGGGGCTCAGTGGACACTGATTGTTCTTGATCTGGATGTGTTATTTTTTGTTGTTTTGTTTGTTTTTTAAGTTTATTCCTGTTATTAAGATTGATGTATTAAGTGTTATTGCAGTCTTACTGTCATCTGTTTAAATGCATAACGGTTGTGGGGATTAAACTAAACTTTTAAATATCATCTGTCTGCACAAAAGTGGTTGGATGTATAGTCCAAGTTGGTGGGGCATTTTGATCTGATTGACTGTGACAGATCACTTTTAATAAGTTATTAAGAGCTGGGCTGCACGAGCCTCATTCCTCCTCCACATTCAAAGAGATTTAGAATTAGTTTGAACACTATGGCTTAAATGTCAGCACAAAATATTAATGTTCCCATGGAAATAATACTATATCAGAAGAAACATATATATGCATACATATATACATATATATATATATATATATAGTGAGATCAAGATCAGGATGGTAAATAGCTCTTGGTTTACCTGTTTGAGTTGAGGAGGTTGTACCTGATGTTAGAATAAGCTATGTGTCAGCTACACTGATTTCCTGCCATGGCATTCATCCTGAGAAATGTAAAGTAAGAGAGATTTTTTTGGTATAATCCTAAATTAAAAGAAACCTGTTTGCCCCAGCTTTGCATACTGTACACATAAGATCACACTAGAAAGCTAGTCATATATAATTTATGTCTCTGATTTTAGTTAACTTTCAACCCAGCCACACCAGGGATTTTAACCACCAATATTTTCTGGTGCAAACTCTCTTCTGTGTTACCTGAAGCTCTCTGAATCCTATAATCTAATAATAGGAAAGATAAATGCTTTTCATTCATGATTTGCAGTAGTGACAGATAGTATAGACCGGCAGGCAGGAAACCTGAGGGAAGAGCAAGGGTGATAACATGCAACATAAGCCCTCCTCAAATGAAAATCATGATATATTGGAATTGTATGTGCCTTAGATGGCAAGGCTACAGGCATCTTGAAATACTATCTTTCACACTTAACACATTTTGTATTTTTAAGACACTTAGCAGCAGCACAAATGTTATCTATGTACAAATCTGGCAACCATTTTCTTGTTTAACAGATTAGTTGTTTGGTCTATAAAATGGTGAAAAATGTTGATCGCTGTTTCCCAAAGCCCAAGGTGACGTCCTCAAATGTCTTTTTTTATCCACAACTCAAAAATATTAAATTTACTGTTTTAGAGGATGAAATAAACCAGAAAGTATTCACATCTGAAATCAAAAGATTTGGCCCTTTTTTCTGAATCTGGTTAATTTATTGATTACAACAAACCAATACATCGACTAATCGTAGCCACACGGTGCATGTTACCAGATTACAGCCCAGGTTGGGTTGACTTTGAAGATAATAGAAGCCAATGTGAAGCATAAAAACCAAAACAAGAAAAGCCTAGGGTTTGTACCTTCAGTGTGCCTGAGACAAATTACAGCTCCTGTAGGCACCCAAAGGAGAGAGGGGATCTGTGCTGCACTATGTGCTTTTTATGGAGGTGGGTGAAGCCTTGGGATGCCCTGTTACTGTACTGTAGCACCTTCAGCACATTTTATATTCACAGCTGGGTGCTTCTTGTTGGAACAGAAATCAGAGGGTCAGTTTATAATTGTTCAGTATTCTCTGGGGTTGGTACTTGACCAAATATTACTTGACCTGACTTCTTCTAGTGATTTGCTTACTATGATTAGTCAGATAAAACTGAAAAACTAGAGCCTGATCTTAATATGGGATTTTTCAGACCGTTACTGATTTTAGTGGAGAAATATTCACCAATCACCGATCTAGTGATTTTTTTGGCTTTATGTTGCTGTTTCTTAGACTTTTTCTGAAGCCACTTATTCTGACTCCAAATATTCTTTTGAGTATACAGTATTTTTTCCCACAGTTTTATGCTATAGGTGATGGCATCCTCAAATATGTTTTTCTATGACTAGGTATAGAGGTATATAGATGTTCAGACAGCTTCTAAAACAACCTAATTATTGTCCTTTAGTCCTTTAATTCCCAGTCAGTACTATGTTTTCAAATGTAGAATCCCTCCTTTTGCAATGAAATTCTCTTATTTTTATCAGTGTCTGCGCTTTTGAACATAATTGACATTTCTACCTTCTAGCAGCCTTACCTTTCTCCAGCAGACATAGATTTACTGTTATCTAATTAAACTGTGTGATAACCACTTCATCACAGTGTCTCACCAGTTGTCCCTTGAGCCCTCTCTGCTTAGCAAGTTAGCTTTAGCTCGATCACTATAAATGCAGAGTGCAGCGGTTCCAAATGGATTGACTGCCTTGGACAGGTTAGAAAATCAATTAGTAGCATTTCTCCCAAAGGGAGTTAATTAAAATTGGCTATAATCGTTGTGTTCTCTTTCCCACTCCATGTCACAGATTGGCCATAAAGAAGAAATGCCTTAGGGTGTGGAGCCTTAACAAGAATGAAAACTCCTCTGTTCAGGTTTTCAAAACTTGATCCAGAAAAACAAAATAAAAGCCTTCTATTTTCGCTTTTGAACCACTGCAGCTCCGGCACCAGAAAAGAGAGTTGTGGTATCCTTTGTGGTTAAGTAATCCTCTGGATATTTTATTTTTTTTTTTCTTCAATCGGCTCTTTGATAAATTGCCCAAGCAGAGGGGAGCTGAGCCGTCATGTAGAGCAGAGAGGCTGGATGCACTGTTCTGTAGAGTGCTTGTTAGATTCAGCCCTGTTTCATTTGTTTCAGATAAGTGCATCGGGCTGGGGCCCGGTCAGCCCCTGCACCCCAGTTTCCACTTCAATTGAAGTGTAGATTGAATCGCATACAGCGCAAAATTGTATGTTCTGTGTGACGACAAACAACCAGGTTATATGGATCAGTACCTCGACCTCATTGTGGGCCACATTTGTCAGACTCTCACCGGCCATTCGCTCTTGGGGGACGAGTCTCGGCAGTAGAGACAGAAGAAGCTAAGAGAGAGCTTTGTTTGTGCATGTCTTTTCGTGCTTTTAGATCTAGACGTATAAGGTGATGATGCCACATTCTGGACCCTTCTTTTCCAGTGCAAGACATGCCAACGTTAGTGCTCATTGGCAGCATTCATCCTGTTATCCATTGTGAGCGTACCACTTTCACAGTGTGGGGGCGTGTACAAATTCATTAGGCTTCCAAAGTGTCTGGGATCCTCTGCCAGTCCTCTGCTTGGTGTCCTCTTAATGAGGACGGCCAGCCCAGACAGTTTGCATTGGCTTTCAATTTAATGGAGCTCTGACTGTGCAAGGGGGGCAACAGATTGTACAGTCATGCTGTCACAATAGAGGGTGCTGGCGGAGGCTCGGTAGGAGAGAGCAGAAGAGTGAAAGGATGGTTGAAACAATGCTCACCTCGAGGGGATACTGGAAACAGGAGGGGATTTTAACATTTCGCAACTTGAAGGGACAGCGGCTTCCTCTGGTGACGTAGTTATCTCCGATGTGAAGTAGTTACACTTGTCATGACCCATGGTCGAAAAAATGTTCCATTGATCTTACTGTGGAATCAATAATAAAATGATAATTTCTTGAGACACTGAAATTTTGATTACCCGAAATGGGTCTTATTCATTGTTAATTATCTTGAAATGTCAACCTAGTTGTAACGTTTATCCAATTAAGAATTCAGACAAAACTCTAATATGTAAAAGAGCCGATTGCTCATTCTTGACTCTTTGCTAATAAAAAAGAACTAATAGCTATTAGGGCTGCAACTAATGATGTTTTCATTATTGATCTGCCGACTGTGTCCTCCAGTAATTAATTGATCATTTGGTCAATAAAATGCTTTAAAATGCACAGACATTTTCTCCAAGCCAAAAGTGTTGTTTCCAAATATCTTGTTTTGTCCAACCTTTCCAAAAGCCAAAGGTATTTAACTATCATAGAAGACAAAAAAAAATCCATCAAATATTCACATTTGAGAAGCCACCACAGAAAAGAAGATAGCAAGGTTTATGTCATAGGAGAAAAGTCGTAGAAAACTGAAATCAAAGGCACTAAAAAGGCAGGGAAGAAAGTGTTCTCAAACTGTGACACTTAGCAGTGATCCCTAAAAAAGGAGTTTTTGTGTGGGCCCTTATCACTTTTGGCTAAGACGGTCAGCTCTGCTCAGTTTAATGTGCACTGACGGTAAACTACTCTGACACAGATGTTATTTTAATCGAGAGGATGAAGAATATTCTGTACAGTACATTTGTGATGAGGTCCTGGTTGTAAAACCAACCAGTCACTCAGACTCACGTCTGTTCAAATATTTTAAGCTTACTTCCTAACCTTACAATCCTACTTTAAATTACAATACTAATTCAACCAAGGATAAACTGATTCAACTTTAATTCAACTCAAGTTTAGTTCTTTGAATCACTGCTGATTGGACAGACCATGTCTAAGAGAGAGCTAAGGAACTTGGTCTCTCAGCTGTCCCATCTCATGAAAACATACACACCATCACCTAAAGGTTCTCAAGGGCAACACTCGAACAGAACATAATGTTGTCGTTCCTCCCCGGGGAGTCCAGATGGAGTACATTGTGCATTCTTGAAAGTGGCCCAGAGCACCAGTATGTGTTGTCAACAACACGTGCTACTTTGTGTTGCCACACACTGGGAGGAAACGTAGAAATAGCCTCTGAGTCTTATGTCCCAAGGGCTATGAAAAAATTCACTCTACAGGCCCGGAGTATTGGTGGCAACAGGCAGACAGCTGCTTGCTTGATTACCGGATCCATTCTTATTTCATTATTTTACCTTCCACCTTGAATGGAGGCTGAAGGTCTCGCAGCAAGCAATTATTTCCCCAAGGAGGCTCCTGTCTGTTTGCCCCGCTGCTGACTCTGAACCAAATACAGCATTATTGACTCTGGCAAATTCCCAGACTACTTATTTTTGTTTATCAGTGTTAGTGTGTTTCTTTTCCACATGTGGTTATAGGTTGTCACTTGTACTGTGACTGTGCTGTACAGAAATATCTTGGCATGCTAATTCAGGGTGGTAATAACATTCACATTTATAACATTCGACTCATCTTTGAGTGTACATGGTCTAAAAAAATTACATTAACATTCTGTTAACTTGAAAAAAGTGACTTAATCTGACCACTAAATAATATCTTTTTATTAGTATTGAATGAAATCTACAGCCTCTAAGCCTGTGCTGTAACCCCTGAAGGTTTTTCCCCATAGTCACAAACCAAACATAACTTCTTCCTCTAGTTGGTTATCTGCATGCAGGATTAAGGCTTTTTAAGATCAAGATAAATGTCTGCAGTAGGTCTCTTCATTACAGGAGCTGCTTGTTGTTTCATCCATCGTTCCCTTGGGGCTTCCCTGATTATTAAAGGCATTCATCAAGTTTGTGAAATACCTCTTCCCACAGGGATTTTGTTCACAGGCTATTTACATCCACCTAGATGGAAGTTACGATGTTAAGCTGTTTTCTTATGCCTGTGTATTTATGTCTGATTTTTCTTCTAAATAAATAATTTCTTCTCTTCAGTGCCCTACGGATGTAACTCAAATGGAAGCGTTAAGTTAATGACCCTGATTTTACTAGCTGTCCCCTTAAGGTGGCAACTTTTCAGGTGAAAAATGTTTACACTTAACCTAGAAAAGCATTTCCTACAAGAATTCCAGCTACCTAATGAATGTCTTATTCTTCAGTCAAAAGTAGACTGTAAGGTATGTCCCAACATTATCAAATTACCAGATTTCCTGCATGCAAGCATGTGTTACATACATTCTTCCATTATGTGTATTTTCTCCTACAACATCAGTTTATTCTTTAAACCCTGCCAGTGCTGTTTTCCTGTCCTGGTTGCTTTGTGCCTTAGTGTAGTACATTTTCCCAAGTTAAATCATTTGTCTCCACTGCCTTGCTTGAGTGACTAACTTCAATTTATTACAGTTGCTATTTAAATCAGCAAGTTGATGGACAGTGCAGCCCCCCAGATTACACATAATTACAAATCATATTTACTATTGTTTTTCTTGCTTGCTTTCTCAGGTTCAAACTGTAGTTCAGTTAAGTGACAGCTCTAGGGTCCAAAAATGATTTAAAACAATTCAATGAGCGACACTGTTGCAATGGGTGACATTTCAGTACAATTAATACAAGCACTGTAGTTTATTTTAAGTCACACCGAGGTACACCTGTTATATATACTATAACTATATATACTCAGCATATTAGCACAATGTATATAAATCCACAGCTTAAAGTATTCCCCAGAATGCACCATTTTCACATGTTCGAGTAACAGTTTCTGAGAGCTACAGTGCAGTTGAAACGATTGGAATTGAGGAAAGTGTTGAGAGATAGACTAGCACATTGTTGGTTTTGGTCTTTTTATGCAATATGTCAAGAATAAGCAAAGTATGGAGTAACACCAGCCTTATCCTTTTAATGGTTTGACAAAGAAAAACAAGCTTGCAGGCTTGGAGACAAGCTTCTCCTGCAAGCTTCTCTCTCTCTCACTCTCTCGCTCACACACAAGTACACACACGGACAGGCAAAGATACGGGTGTCACACTTGCTTCTCGTCCATGCTAATAAGCCCTCTGTAATTTAGTCATCCTCAAACAGCTTGAGCTTCCTCCATAGCAGGGAGGGAGAGAGAGTGAGGATCGATGGATTGACCTCACACTGGCACTCAAGCTGGATTTATCCCTCATTTTGCCAGGAAAGAAAATATTTAAGAGTGGTCTCTTTGGGGTTTAAGCAGTGTACATTTGTTTATATATTTATGTCCTTCATCACATTGCTTTCCTTCTTTCATTATTTTCTCTTGCCATTTCATTTTTAATGAGTCTTTGGTGGATAGCAAACAGCGCGCTCTGTGTTCTCATGGCCTCATTTCTATCATTGCTCTCTGAGCAATAGTTAAAAATGCCAAGGAGGACCATTTTAAAAAATGCATGTACTGTACTTGCGTCTTCAAACAAGGGTCCCCTGCCTCTATTAGAAGGTGGTTCTGACAGTACTGCCTTTATGAAAATCTATACTTAAAAAAGGCCAAGTCAAGCAAAGTATTTAAGTGCCAGCTATATAGGATTATAAATGAGACGACCCAGTGTGCTTGAGATTTCCTTGGAAGTCAATATTCACGTCAGAAGTGCTTCTTATTATTACTCTTTTCTCTGCCTGTCTGGAGCCGGGAAAATTTACCAGTGGAGTCAGCTTTTGTGTTGATTTAGCATTCTACCAAGGTTATGGGATTGATTTTTGGTGACGCTACTGTGATTAAAGTCAGGAAACAGTTGGACGTCTGCTGAACAGGCTTGTCAGGGCCTGACGTCGGCACAGCACTCACCGGGAGATAGTCTGTTTGTCAACAAGTCGTGTTTCACAGGCAGGTTGAAGAGGGCACCTGCATAGCAAACTGAAAGGCAATTTGACAACTGTCAGATCGATAAAACCGAGAGGAGGAGGAGGAGGAGCAGGAGCAGGAGGAAGGACAAGTGAGGCAGGAAGGTACGACATTGGATTGGGCATAGTATGAATTTGTGGTGCTAATGATTTAATTCATAATTTTTTTTTACTAAACTCAGGATTCTAAGATAATTATGAAAACTAATTAAATAAATTTTGAACGTTTTTGTTGTACACAAGTGAATTTTTTTAGGTGATGTGGACCAGAAAACAGCGCTTTTTTATTACTTTATATTAGGGATTAAGATTTTCCTAGTTGTCTAGGAGTAATTAGTTAGAGCCAATAGTCAACTGATTATCAAACGTTTATGATATTTAATTATTTAGATACATATATTTTAACAGCTGCCTGTTGAATTATTACGGAAAAAGCAATAATGAACCTGAATGTGTCAGAACAACCAGCAAAGAGACTGAATAATCATCCATTTATTTAAACAGATTATAACACCAAGTCTTATTGTTTTTGTTACTATAAAAATAACTTCCAACTTAACAAAAACATATACTCGCTGATTATTGATACAATGGATGATGTATAAGGTTAACAGATACATATAAATTAACTTGCTACAAACTCATTTTGGATCTCTGATGCTGTCAGATGCTGTGTCGATTCTGGTATCACCCTGGCTCCGTTGCACCGCCATGGCTAAGCTTCTGGCCCCACTCCCCAGCAGTCCAAAGCCTGTGGTGTAAACAAACCTCCTCGGGTACTTTGAGCTTGCAGTCCAGGTACAGGCAGCGGATGGGACCGCCAACTAGCTAGTGGCAGCAGTTCATGAGCAGTTATCTACAGTGGCCGACAAGGGCAAACGTGCCGCAAACGGCAAAAGATTTTGCATATATTTTCCATTTTGTGATATATTGAAAACATAGTGATTTTGTGATATATATCGCCTAACAGTACATCAGATACAGCTGGCACATAGAACTCAAAGGAGTCTTAAGCATCTGATTTTTGACCTCCCAGAGAGAATCTGCCCTGTGGGGTAAAAAAAATAAATATATGAATCCAGGTTTTAACACATCCTGCTGAACAGATCTGTTGATTGAATTAAAATATCAAGTTGGGAGATTGCTGCAGGGTGATGCCCTCTATACCCTCCCTCCCTCCCTCCTGGTTTTCTGCTGCAGCTGCAACCATTGTGTAGCCACTGAGCAGTCAGCGTGAGTCTGTGTGATGAGTTACTTTGAGGCAGATATCAGGTATGTGACCAAACAAAGTAGAAGTATACATTTTCATTTTATATTGTCATTGATGCACTATATGGATTGCTTGAACTATTCAGTACTATTCAATGTGGCGTTTTAGAGTTGTGGCTAAAATGCATAATGTCTCCAAAGCCTCATGATATCATATCAACATCTTATTGGTCGTTGTTACTGAAGCAATATGCCTTCTGTGGAGAGGTGGTGAGAGATGAATATGGAAGTGCAGCTTTGTCAGTAGAATTAAAGGGCTAGGTAAGAGTTGGACTGGTTAACATTGAGAAAAATGTAAGGAAATTGCATGTATCATTAATTGTCATCTAGTAGTCATTCCAGGTATACATTTAACTATATATTTATTTAATTATTTGCAAGAATTTCCTTTTGGGCACCTGTCCCTTTAACACCTTCATTTTCTTTACCCTTTCTGAGTAGGTATGCACCAATACAGAGACATTCTTTATATAATTAATGTTCTTAATTTTGGTTAGAATTGCTCCTCACCTGGAGTTTATGTCCCCACCCTCCCAAAGGTAATGTTTCCTGGTGTTAAATGATGTTCATCACTGTGGTTTACTATAAAGGAGTTCCTCCTGCAGCTCAGAAATTTCCCCAAGGCAATAGAGAGTCTAAAGATCAAAGTGGAGTAACTGTGTGTGTGTGTGTGTGTGAGTGTGAAATCTAATTTTCAGTCATTTTTATGTTTTTTTTGTATTTTTAACAGATACGTTCACAGATTCCTATTTTACATAGATCACACACAGAATTTCTGTTAAAAAATCAAATCTCCCCATGTAACAAGGTTTAGTCCTTTCTGCAGCAGCATTGGTTTGAATCCGACTTGTTGCCCTTGCTGCGTGTTTTTCTTTCTCTATCCCCTTTCCTGTCCCTCTACAGCTATCACTATCATTTAAAGACAATAAAAGAAAAATCTGTTATCTTTCTTCTCTGTAACTCATGCCCTACAGCATGAGCGAAGTAGTGAAATGTTCTGACAAGTTTTAAAAAGCAATAAAAGTGATGGAGTACATTAGAGACAGAAACTATGACAGAAAGTTTGATTGTCCATAAGTTCTACAAAAAACCTTTAATGGATCTTTTCGTTGGACAAGTGAAGAAACCATATCCATTAGTGAAAAGAAAAAATGAAGGAAACATATTGTAACATTCACAAGCAGGCACTGACAGGCCATGTGGTCATTGTAGACTGTAATATACCATAGGGCATTATGGGGTTTGATTGTACTTATTGTCATCTTTAAGCCTTATATAATGGTTGGACTTTTGCCCTTTTGAGCTTGGTCAAACTGACCAAGAAAGCCTATTTTACAAGAGGGCTCAGTTTTTATTGCATTGATCTTTGTGTCCAACATCGGACCCACTGAGGTTTCGCAGATGTGCAGTCTGTCTTTGCAATTATCTTCAATTAACATATACAACCCCTAATACATAACCCATAACCCTAAACAATTTTGACCAGTATTTATATAGTATAGTATACTTTTTGCATAGAAACATCTTACAAGTATGTCTTTTGATTTAAACTTCATGTCTTTTGGTCTGGTAATAAAGCTGTTTTCTCTTCACTGCAAACAGTGCAAAAGTTAATTATATAAAGGATTTAAGGAGCATTTACATTTTATAGTTACATTTGATCTCTGTACTAAAAGAAATAAAGTAGGAGTTTGAAGTTTAGCAGACATCCTGTTACAGCTTGCATACAAACATGCAACAGCAGCACCATTTGTGTCAGGAAAATGTTACACATTACACCTAACATGCTTTTTTTAAATCCGCACAGTTACATTTACACACAAATACACTGTATGCTGACAACAAGCCACAGGGCACCACACACAGTGAGACACACACACAGGGTAAGTCTCCGTTAATGCTGAACACCTGCCAGAGCCAGTGGGCAAAGCGCCAGGAAATGTAGTGAGCTACTCTGAGAGTTGGAAGCATCTCTTTATGCCAGGCACCAGAGAGCCAACAGACATAGACTGCCCACTCAGCGAGAGAGGCACAGAGAGGAGGAGAAAGTATGGAGGGGAACTGAATTAAAAGAGGAAGGAATGTGAGGGTACAGAAGACGCTTGAGTGAAAAAAAGAGGTAGAAGGAACCTCTAATAGGTAGAAAATAAGAATGAAAGGGCAATAGAAAATGGAGAGAGAAGAGTAAAAATGTAGTGTGTATTAAACAACAAGAGGGAGAGATTTGTGGGAGATGTTATTGGGCTGGAGAGAGAGACAGCAGGAGAGAGAGAAAGAGCTAAGGATTTAAACGAGGAAGAAAGGTGGAAAATTGAGAAAAATCTTATGTTTGCAGAATTGGGGTCTTATTGGCTGGCTGGGGAAATGGGAAAGTGCAGGAATTACCTTGCAGCTCTGTCCTACTGTAGCTGTAGATTCCAAGTGTATTTGAGGACTCCCCGTGCAACTCTCTCCTTGACTTGACTTTGACTTCACTCACTGTGGTTGTAAATGGTTGTGGAGTCTCAGCTAGCTTCAGTAATTCTTCACCAGTTTTACTTTGTTGGTTTTGCTGTGAACTGCATGTGGCTCGCGGTAACAAATTCTCTCACTGTAGACGCAGCTGAAACATGCGTGAGATGCATGGCTCGTGTGGGCAGTGTTGCTGCTCTAATCTGTTAACATGGATGCAGAAATAAAAAAACAGATGTTTCGAAACGCACTGCACTGGGCCTTACTGCAAATATCTCAGTATCAGTTTCTGCCAGTAACAAGAAATTGCAGTACAGAAATGTTAAACCAAGTTTTATTAGGCTAAAGATTGTCCACCAGAGAGCTCTCATGTTTATTTTCCAACTATAAAATGTCCCACTTGGTATGTTGGTACCAAAAACAAATCTAAGGGATCAGCATTGAGATAGTTATTACCTCCACCAAGGAGGTTATGTTTTCTGTGGCGTTTGTTTCTTTGTTTGTCTGTCAACAGGATTACGGAAAAACTGCTGTCCAGTTTTCATGAAACTTGGTGGAAGTGTGTAGCATTGGCCAAGAACCAATTACATTTTGAAGTGGATCCGAATCAGAGGTCTTAACTCTGAGTGCCCTCCTAGTTATCATGTCTATATGGTAACCCTAGATTTGTGAAACTATTGCACAAAAAAAAAATAATAATGATAATGATCTGATAATGTCGTTAACTGCTTGGGCTATAGTAGGCATTAAGCTAGCTAGTTTCCACCTTATGTTGCACCATACTTTGACTAGTTATGGTTGACTGGACAATCACTGTTTAAGGAAGAGGTTTAGCGAATGGTTGATTGATGGAGTTATAATTCATTAATTACCTATTGGTCAAGTAATAAACTCTAATTTCAGCATTACTTTACTTTCAATTATCAAGTCAATCAACTATGTAAGATTAGGTATTTGTTGTGATTTGGTGCCCCCAGTTACAATACCCCTGTCACTGTCTATATATACTATGGACAGCTGTACACATGCATCTATTATGATTACATTACTTATGATCAAAAAGTAGCAAATCGACAACTTTGCTAACACATCAAGCAAGTGCAACAACACAAGACGTAGCAACCCAGCTAATATTACTGACTAGTCCACCAGCTCGCCGTCTGCCCCCAGCTTTCTCTCTCCTTATGCCATTAGCTAAATCGATAGAAGATGCAGCATATCAGTGTAGCATGACCAAAATGACTTTAAAGATGTTATTTTAAGGTAGAAAAGTTACATAATGTTGCTTTAAGATTGTATTTTTCTACTTTTTTCCCATATCATCCTTTTTGTGCTCACTCCTCAATCCTTTATGTTTTTTACTCTGTCCCATAAACATCCCTTTGTCTGCGGGAACACAGCCTGTTCAAAGTGACAGATGCTGCTGTCTGTGCTCTGCCGCTAGCTGTTGATACTGTATCTTGAGGATGAAAAAAAGTGCCAGCTCCTGCATCGAATACTAAGAAAACTCAGACAATTGAAATGCCACCCTCTGTTGTTTTGCTCATATATTTTATGCACAGTGAAGTTCTCTGCTATTCTAGGCTTCAGCTGTGGCACCATATGTTCAAAACACATTATTTCAAGGCATTGTGATAAGTTTTGTCATATCCTCTGTGCTCTTCATCAGCCAGTGCCAGTCTAGAATAATAAGATGTATAGAAGAAGGACAAATTTAAGAAATGATAAGAACATGACTGAAGAGGAGAAAGAATTTTTAAAGCACTCTTAGAAAGTGCTTTTTCAAACGTACGGTTAAATTGTTATAGAAAGCCATATCCTTGGCATAAAACTGTAAAGAAAATGCCTTTTCTCTGTTTCAAGACACAAAGGCATCAAATCCACATTTTACCTCAACCTTTACCTTTATTGGATAGCTTAAGATAGGCAGAAAAAGGAGAGAGAGAGGGGATGACAGCAAAGGGCCACAAAGGACTCAAACCCATGGCCTTTGCAGCAAGGACAGGTCTGGCCAGCTCTATCAAGTGAGGTACCGGGGCACCCCAAGTCTGATTACATTTTAATCTCTGGATCTTCTAACTTTGTAATAATCATCAGAACTTTTTCTCAGATGTAATTTCTGAATCTCTTAGATTTCAGATTTCGTTGCTTTTTTTATCCTGAAAGATTATCCTGCCATCAAGAAAGACCTACATCATCAGATGAACGTGTATCATTATGCCAGCTGTGATTACAGTCTACAATGACATTGAAAACAGTTAGAGCAACAGGAAATTATCCCAGAATGTTACCTCTCACTGTGCAGAAAAATCACAAGAAATTGTGCAGAAGCACTGAATGTTTTTGTCTCCTCGTTACACGGAGCTACATAGATATTTTAAAACAGCTCCAGATATCTTGTTATGTATCTGTCAATCTATTTTTCTGTTTTGTATGGAGTGACAGTTTGAAAGTTTATAATGAAAATAAATCTGTAAGACAGCTTTTTATTTGTTTCACATAGTGGCGCACAGTAGAAGAATCAAACAAGAAATCCTAATAAGGCGTACTTGTAAAATGTCTCTACCGTTTTGCGCATCCAGATGATTAAACTTGATTCAACTGTATGTAACTAAGGATGAAGTCAATCTTCCCTTTCCTCCTCTATCTCTGCATATGTGGCACGTTAAAAAAAATGGAAAGATGTGTGAAAGTGACCACCATTGAAATCAATACCTTTTTGTGTTTGAGCCCGGTTCTTTTTAAGAAAATGCAGTGATACACTGGATTTTTGAGTCATCCATATTGGGGAGTTAAAAAAATAGGATAATATTATATGGGCCTTTTTTAAATATAAACAATCTTCAACAGGATCCCTTAGAATTTTTTTATTTTAAAAACTGAGCCTTTTGAAACATTTTACAGTTGAGAAAATCTGTCAGTGCTCTTTGGTGGACAAACTAAGTTTCAGTTTCTAAATTAGCTCAAACCTAGTTTTGCATTTCTGTAGTGCAATTGTTTATTACTTATCAGTCAAGATATAGATCTATATAGATAGATATATCTGCAGTATGCTAATATCTGGCAATATCGACCTGACTGACTTATAGATCGAACTCTATATTCTATTGCTTTTTCTGGAGCTTGTAAATAACATCGCACCATCTTTATCAGGAAGTTTCCGAAGTGAAGATGTTCACACTCACACACACAGCTGTACTTTGATCACAGCAAAATGTTTTTTTTTGTCACATTACATAGCTTTAGGTCATGTGTTTTTATACGTTATAGCTTCAGGCCATGTGTTGTATAGCACACTCACATGACCTGCTTATAGCTGACAGATCGGAGATTTGTGCTTTCTCTGTTCCATATGAGCCTTCAAACATGAGCCTCAGAAACCAGGAAGTAAGTATGTTCTCTGTCCTTGTATCTATCAGCATCGTAAGAGGGACTCATGCTGTAAGACAGGTGTAACAGGACTGGAGAGATAGACTGAGTTTGACTGAGTTGTATCTTTATCTCATCTGTTATTTTTCAATCTCAAGAGAATTTGAATTACAGACAGGGGAGCAAGACAAAAAAAGTTATTCTCAAGTGGCTACAATGTGTTGGGGTGTGTTTTTTTTTTACCATTAAGTGCTGTCTGCTCATACATAATGAACCTTCATGTTGCCATCAAAACACATACACATCCACATATTTAACACCTTGCATAATTATGGATACATTCCCAGGACTTAAATCCTACATATGGAGAGATTTTGAATACTGTTGTGGCTTTAAATAGATTACTCAGTAGCTTACCAGGTATCTGCAGTAAATGTGTTTATTTCTAATCTGTGTTAGTCCTTAAGTGACTTTGGTCTGTGAATATAGCTACAGCAGGCAGCGCATTAACTGAAGTAAATGCTGTGTGCAAAGCTTTTTTCTCTTTTTGTCTGACTGAATGATTGATGTTAAATATTTCCAGGTATAAATATTCCAAAAATATAAGCTAAAAGGAACACTGGCAGTGAACATTTTGCTTTATGAAATTAAAAACACATTGCAAAATGAGAACAAACAACTGTTTGATTGCCGCTAATAGGTATTGTTAAGTAGTGTGCTGGACAACAGTGTCATGAAGACAACACTGAACTGCTATACATCTACAGGGGCCAGGTTCACTGATTATAAACATACAGGCTGTATCAGTTCACTTTTACATGCAGCTCTGTGTGCATACCTTTCTCTATGTCATTCCTTTACTAACAATGTATGTGCGGATTCAGTCTCTCCTCCCTCAGGGTTTCCTATCACGTTTCCATCTGTCTTTCTCATCTTTCTTCTCAGCACACTCACCTCAGTTCACCTCTGCCCTTGTTCTTCTTTTCTCTCTTTTCCTCTCTTTCCTCCTCCTCTACTCTTCTTGGCCCCAGCCTGGCGCCATCCCTACAGTAAGTGTCCTCCTGACAAATTAGGCGACTGCTTGACCGCAAGCAGCAGTGTATCAAGGGCACGACTCCTGAGGGCCCAGTCAGTCAAACGACACCAAAGCCCTTGCGACCATCCCTCTATTCTCAGCCTTTTTCCTTACATCTCCCTGTTCACCACCAGATCAGTTTTGCACAAGGCCGGGTAAATGCCAATTACAGATACGGTGACTGACTTCTCTCTGGCTCACCTGGTCTAAATATATCCTGTTTTCTGAAAGAGGATGGTTCTCTAGATGAGAGGTAGAATATTACCTGTAGTTAGAACAGCCAGTTTATTCTCTTATGACACTTGATGTACGATGATGGGCTCTACATGAAACTTTTCACTGTTTCACTAAAGAGTTGGTCTCATATTTCAAATCCCTAGAGTGACTAGATAATGTGTGCTGTTAATGAGTTTTAAGAATTTTATAAAATGTATTTATATATATGTTGAGTTTGAATCAGTGGGAGTGTTTAGGAGGTTGCTGAATTGTTTGTTCAGCACTCTCATTCCTGTAATATTTCTTGAATGCGCTCATATAAATCAATGCAATTAGTGAGAATGAGAGAGAAAGTAGTGGGTGAGTTGAGGATGAAGTGTGTAATTGGTGTGTTTGAAAACAAGGCTCAATGTAGTATGGTACTGTACATTTACATTTAATCAATGCACATCTCCTCAGATAGTTTATGTGCATTATACTTTCACTATCCAGTATATTAATTAGAATGACCAGTTCTGTATTAATATTGCCTGCACAGCATTACTCCTACTGATAACGAGATCAAAGTTAATCATATTAAACCTTATCGTGGTGTTTGTATTGATTCTATGTGTAGAAGTTAATTGTACAAAAGAGCAAAGCTGCCAAGTTTTATTTCATGTCATTTCTGACTGGTGTTTGGGTTAAGGCTGTTTCTATTCCAGCTTTATTTAGTATTGTAGCAATTTCTAATAGCTGTAATATATATAAATATATAATTTTTATTTAATATGAAGTCACCACTCATCAATTTGATGGACAAGTTAAATTTGTAACATCTAACAGAGGAATGAAAAGTTGTCCCTTAATTTAATAACATCTCATTCATGGTTTTTGTTTTTCTTGTTTTTCTTTGTTACATTTAATCACGGTCACCAGATGGTGCAGATTTGTCTGTGGGTTTTTTTTATAATGTGTTTTAAGAAAGCTCAGTGTGTTTTTATAGAGGAAGGTGCATTTAGACCAGTTGATGTCTCCATTGTGAAGCATCTATAGACTAAAAAGGTTATAAAGTGTCCCCCCACACACATACTGCTGAGTCAGATGATCTGTGATGGAAAATGTGCTGTTATGTTGAATTACTGACCATTACAAGATGCCAATACACAGAAAATGATGTCCTCTGTGTAGGTGGTTGGTCTTATACGTGTGGGATTGAAATGCAATGAGACCTTAATTCCAAATTAGTATGGACTGCTGCACCATCGACAGAAGGATTATATAATGTTCCTGACACTCTTTTAAATTGGTTCATATTCTGCAGTCTTCAAACTTCCTTTGAAACAAAAACAAAAAACGTATTCAAATGCGAAGGAGCTACAGTATTTGGATAAATTTACAAAAGAGTGAATATGAATATGCTGCACATAATTGATTACACATGATGGATTATACCCAAAAATGGCCACTGAGTAACCTTAGCAACAGTTTCATCCAACAACTAGGCTACTGTTTGTTGAGCATCTCTCATTTCTTCTGTTATTCTTTTTTTTCTCTTTTGCAGCTCTCTTTACAGAGGTGCCACACGACATCACGACACAGAGCGGTGAGGATGTAGAGATGGCTTGCTCCTTCCGTGGGGCGGGCTCTCCCTCCTACTCCCTGGAGATCCAGTGGTGGTACATCAAGGACCACAGAGATTGGCAAGAGAAGCCTCCACAGATCACTAATAATGTAAGCTGAGAGGGAAAACAGGTTTTTGTTGTTGTTTTTAATGTATGGCAAGGATACTTCTACCCCAGGAGGTACGTCTGCAGTTGCCAGGGAAATGAATAAAATTGTATTATTATTATGGTGAGCTAGTTTTTTTCATTCCAAACATTTTGCTCATTCCTCTTAGATTGCAAAGCTGTATACCATAGATCACAAATATAGCAAGACATCCACTAACACATAGACAAAACAAAAAGAAAAACACCAATAATAAGTAACTGTCTAACTTAAATGTTTCATATGTGAATAGCCAACCTATTCTTTTTGTACTGTCCATGTTTTAAAAAATCTATTTCTGTTTTTATCCTACTCAAGGTTGTGTGGTATTTTTTATTTAGCAACCAATATTTTTTCATCAAGGTTAATCCTTTCATTTTTTATCTGTTAAGTAGAATTACAAAGTTCATTTTCAGTTTACCTTTTTCACTTTTTGCAGTTCAATTTATTCGGACAGAACTGCTCGGACTGAACCTAAAGCTTACTATATATCAGGCGGAGGGAAAAGCAATATTAGCCATGGCAGAAACCCTCTGGCATGAAAACGAAGGGATAATTGCTGATTAGCATTTGCCAGCACTGGGGGAACAGGTTGACTCTCTCCCATCATGGGGGAACTCAGGCTCCCCTGTTGTGCCTCTAGACACTATAATTGGCACTGAGAAAGAAATAGATTTTCAAAATCTCTGTCTGCTCCATGCATAATTCATACCTATGCCCAAAAGAATACCTCTGTGCCTCTGCATACACATTCACATACACACTCCTGCTCAGAGGCTTACGTGCTTGATGCTGTATAGTGTGTGCTCATACACACATTTAAACAGGCATGTATGAGCCTGCACACACACACAAATATGCATAAAGCTCAACCACCAGAGAAAATGGTACAATAGATCAGCAATCCAGGGAAGCTAAGTTTTGCTAAGAAACAGTGCAGACAACATCAACCATGTTTGTCCACTTTAATGTTTTGCTGTAGTACGTCAATGAAATGAGACATTTTTAGCATAAGATATTTTTAGAAAAGTGCAGCCTTGATCAACGTTGTGTTTCTCATGCATCATCCTTATTTCTGTGCAGGTTGTACCCATGGAGGAAACGTCCAAAGATGCCACCAAAATTAGTGTAAGTTTGATCTATCATCAACTGAACTAGCACACCAAAGATAGATGCAGAGAGAAGATACAGACAGGTGACAAACTAAAGGAAAAATCTGAATGAATGAGTGGAGAAACATGGAAAACACAGATGCGTTCATACAGGACACAAGAGGACATTGGATGGTTTAATGAGAATGCAAATAGAGTGAATCATTTCAACACCTATGGGAGAATGGAGAGGGTTCCAGAGACTAGCAGCTTTGTGTTGGTTTTTCCTTTAAATTGTCACACATCTGTATATTTCCATTCATGGATGTTTCATTGACTGTTAATGCCAATAAAGTTCATTTCATTTATGTTATGTCTACCATATGGCTACATCATCTTTTGTCCCCGTTAGGTGGTAAAAGTGGCTGGCAGCAACATCTCCCACAAGCTCCGTCTCTCCAACGTGAAGCCATCAGACGAGGGCACGTACGAGTGTCGCGTCATTGACTTCAGCGGCACCGTGGCGCAGCATCACCGCGTCCGCGCCTACCTCCAAGTGGAGTCAGAGAGGAGTCAGGGGTTGGATGATGTCAAGCTGCAGGAGCCAGGGCACCGGTCACAGGGGAACCACCCTCACCCCCACCACCAAGCAGAGGGCAGGGAACTGAAGAGGAGATCAGCTGGCACCACTGACTGTAATGAGAGCTGTGTGCTTTAGAGCGGGCAGTCTGCCTGTCTGTCTGCATGTTCTTGACTTATCTCTAAACAGGGACAGCCATCAACACACCACAGAGCTGAGGCGTCAGACGTAACTGGACCCTTTGTGTTCTACGGTTTGTTTGTCAATCTTTAATATTGCTGTTTGGATGCCAATGCTATTGAATGCCAATAAAAGGCACAATTTTATTGACAGTACACATGGTTGTGTCCTTTTTGTTGCTCTGTAATTTGTCTCTGTGCTTTTTCCTATTGCATTAAGTTTGTGTTAATGTGACATTAAGGCTGTAACAACAGATAATTTTTTTTGTTATTTTGTCCGAGCAAGACTCTTTCATTGGTCGAGCACCCAGAGGTTACAATACATGGCAGTGAAGAGTCGGAATTATTATAAATAACAATTTACTGATACAGACACAGAACAGACCATTTCCCTTGCAACGAGCCAGTTCTACTGTCTTTTAGCAAAACATATGCCAAAAGTTGCAGTATTTCAGTGTAAATGCTTTCTAATAATTAAATTAAATTAAGCTTTTTTTCATTCATCTGAAAACTTTTCAAAGTGCATTGATTTAATTTATGTAATCTTTGTTTACATACACGTTGAGAGAAAAGTATCCACATGTAGCTTTCCATACAAGACAAGGCTGTATACTAGAATGTTTGTCAAACTAAAAAATGTATGCCTTCATGATCACATCAAGATAATATATAAATTCTTGTGTATATTCACTCTTGGCACTGTAGACTTTCACTGTTATCGTCATAAAATAAAGTTTACTCTGTGCTACTTTACCAAATGGCTCAAGAAACACAACTACAGTATGTTGTTAACTCCAAACTTATGTTGTCATTTTCTCAACCACAATACAACTTTTTGTCTAAACCTTTATGGAGTTTGTCATCTGAATCACAATCTCCTCTTAACTGTGTTGGTTCTAAGTGCTACTGTTTGCTATCTGTTCTGTTAAATACATTCATTTGAAATAACTTTGGTCTTTTCTTTTCTCCGTGATTCTGCTTTTGAGTTCTGTACTTTATTAAACTCTTAACAATTGTTACAATCGAGTCTGAATATGTTGAAGACTTAGTAGCAGTAGTGAGTACACTTTAAAGCGAACAAAATACTTAAAAAACCTTTGTCCCATGTATATGTTACAAGAGTGTCAAGGGTAACATAACAGACTCTTAGTATTTTTACATTTGATCCATGGTTCTTTATCATTTATCTTTACTGTTTATTGGAGCAAAACACTGTATGTTAGTGAGAGTGTGGGTAAGCCATGTCCTCAGCAGCAGACAAATTGGTTTGTAGATCCTTGTGTGTCTTTAATTTGAATTTGGTAAAATCCCATTTCATGGTGTTTAACCTAATACATGTGGAGGATGGGAAGACAAACATTTTCTGCATACTTGCCAAAAGTAGTAAAGTTTCTACTAGAATGTTAAAAGGGTGTGTAACTCAGTTTTGACTTTTTATATACAATCCCAATATTAGACTATTGTACTAATGGTAATTCTATTAACAAATGAACAGCTGTGTGTTGCAGCCAGCCAGTTCCTTCTACTGAAGTTCTCCAGCTGTTTTTAATACTTGCAATTACTGTTTGTGGCCACAAGGGAGCAGCACTTCCTCTTGTAGGAAAACCAATCACACATGCATGCCCATAGACGTGTTTACGGTATAGTTATATTTTAACAAAAACTTGTTGTACAAATTGTACAGAGTAGTGCTGCAGCTTGCCACGAACAAGAAATATTTTGCTTTGTTTGACATTAATACAGTATGTTCTTACCATATCGCCATTTCACCACATTCTGCCTCATCACCTTTGCTGTAGGTAGACTGTGCAAATAGGAATCTATACATTTCATTCATCTTCTCAGTGGAACACATTTTCTTCAATAAGATCGAAGATTGTGTGAAGTCTGACTGGTTGAAACATGAAAAAATAATAATAAACGTGTAACTTTTTATTGTAGCACTGAAAAAGTACAAAAAATAGTACATAGTAGTTAAAATACTAATCATCACTTCAGATTGTCAGAAGAAAGAAGAAAGTACATATTCTGTTTGTTTATCATGTTCAGTTTTGATTAGCCTTAATGAGTATAAAGCTCAGGTCTCATTTACTATCTCTGGCTCTGAATAAAAATTCAAGTATTTGAATAGCAAAGCAATTTATGTATTCAACATTATGCAAAAGAAGGTGCGTTTGCTGATCTTTAGATAGCTGAACAGTTAACAGTTCTGAAAAAAGAGTAAGAATACTGCTGTCTAATGGACTGCAATGGGTGATAGGCTTTATTTTCCAATAATGACATTTTTGTAGCCCTTGACGTGACCCAACTTGTTGCTGTCGAAGTCGACCACCAGTTTTCTCAGCCCAGAATGGGTGGGAGTGAAGTATACTTTCACTTTGGCATCTTCCCCGGGTCCCACTGAGGAGCCCAGCCTGTAGGATAAATATTTAAATATTAAATCTGATGGCATAAATAATTAGATGATCAATTACCACTGACATAGCACTCATGACAGTTTTAACTATTTATGGAGGTTATACAGATGGAGCTGATCTAACTGCTTAACAGAAGAGTACAAGTTTGGAAAAATATGTATATTTTAATAACAGTTTCATTATTCATTTTCTGCAGCCATGCAGTCAGAAATCCCAAGCAGCATTCATGTAAAGTAATTGAATGGCTACTTACTGAATACACAATATAATAATATACAAATAAATTAATAGAGAGTTTATTGTTAAGCAATAACAAACCACCTCACTGGTATTTCAGTGCATTCTTTCTAAATTTTCGTGTCTGCTCCTGTAAATGGTTGTGCTGTATTTTTTTTACCAGTGGGCTTCTGTCCTGACTAAACAGGGGCACATCCAGTCAGACATCTGGACGTGGCACCAAGACCAGTGTAACAAATCATAAAACATTATAAGACATATCTCAGAGTTTGGAGATCAAATTGGGGAAGAAATATTTCCATTACACACAAAATGATGATTTTTTTTAAATGGCCAAAAGAAGCCCATATGTTGTCATTGTCAAAAAGGTAGGATGAGTTGTGTTGGTGAGCTTGTTTGTTGCTCAACGTCCTTTCACATATATTGATTTTATTTTTTTTATTTTTTTATTATTCTTCTTGTGTCTTGGAGAATTTTTTTTTCTAAATTACTAAGTAAACATGAATGTTCATTGTGTTACAGTTACTAATTTATGACTGCTCTGTGTGAGTGAAGAATAATCATTTCTAGGGACTCATACAACCTCTCAGAGATGACGCAACCCCCAGTGAGGTTGGCCCCCTCAATGCTGAAGCAGCATGCCTCCAGCGGCTCTGGCAGAGGGTTTTGGAGGGTGATCTCTGCAGCCAGTTTCCGATTCTCCTTTGGTTCACCCAGGATCTGCAGAGCACAGCCAACACTCGGTGTTACTTTATTAAAGTCACACAGTAAGTACCATTTTGCTTGCGCCAAGCCCTGTTTATACATACTGTAGGCCCCTTGACATGGGTTTAGTGATTTTTTTTTACTTTAACTTTTCCAATCACAAAGAAATCTATCAAAATATGGATGGTAATAATGAGGAAGAGAATGAAAATGATCTCAATCTTAATCATCATATGCATCATATACTTGACTCTTGGAAGTTGACTCTTTTCATGCGCCTCAATAATTATGATTCACAACCTATTCTGTGATATATGTATCTTGATATACACAATCTCTCTAAAATAATATTATATTATTAGATATAATTTAAACAGGATGGCATCAAGCTCAAGAATCTTATTTTGCTACTTTCCCTTTTGTTTCAGGATACATCCTGAGACCAAATGGCCCTGAGTTGGGGGTGCTTATCATCAACTAGGTATAGGCTAACTAATAAAAATAATAGTAATAGTAATAATAGACAAAAAAATATTCATCAGAAGACATCCTGAAGTGTGGACCTGACTCCCAGCTTTAATACTGCTGTCTTTAAGTATTTTTTCAGGTCACTGTACTCACCCTGATTCTGATATCAGGATTCTCCAGCACAATGTTCCTCACTGCCAGCATTGATTCTCTGGTGGTGTAGTCCAACAACAGAGCTGCCAGACGGATCAAGTTGTCCTCAGTGAGCAGCTCACCATACTTAGAGTAGTTCAGCCTTAGTGGAACTCGCCTCTCTAAAAGAACATGTGCAATATATTTAATACTCACAGTGAAAAGTCAAGTTTATAAAGCATTCATATCTGACAGCACCACTTGGCGACTTGGCTCACCTGCTCCTGGTGAGAGTTCAACATTGAGCAGATCTTTAAAACCACAGTTCCCTTTCAGAAACCCATTGTAGGACACGGCAGAGGATCCAAACGCCAGGCGGCACTTCTTCGTGCTTTGCGTGTTGTTAGTAACCAAGGCAAACACGTCAAAGTCACATCCCTTCTTCATGTCTGATGTGACCTTGATGGTGAGGTGTAGGCCTTGATTTTGCTGCTGATGGAGCAGCTTGTTTTGGTGGTCAGCCTTCTTGAAAGCCTCTCGCTCTTCATTAGAGCCTAACATGGAAACATGGAAGCAACAAAATGAAAGGTCACCTGACCTTATTTAACAAAGGCAGTTAAGAGTTGACTTTATGTATATTAAGAGCAACACAAATACTGATAAGGAATGAAAGAATCTACACAGCAAATGACCGTGATGTGACCTGCTGGTATGCAGAGGAGGTTTGTACTATTAAGGTCATGTTCTATGGTGTGTTGTAATAACATACACAATTTATGTTAAAGACCAAGTGATGTTTAAGTAGTACCTTCAGGGTATTTGTAGAGATGAGTGATGTCCTCTCTGGCGTCACTGCCCACACTCTTTGTGCTGATGTTCTGGCCCACAAGTGTAGTGGAAGTGACTTTCGATGTGCTGCCGTCTTTTTTCTTCATGAAACTAATGATATCAGCGTTGACCTCAGCAAAGACAAATGGGCCATCATACTTGAACGTGAGCTCGCCTTCCTTGATGGCCCTGACAGGGACAGGGCCACAGCAATACACCCCTAAGGAATTGACAATGCAAAGAGGACAGATCCACCTTGGTGAGGGTTGGCCTCGATCAAAAATGGCCTCGTGGGTTCATTGATGCTGCATGTTCATTACCTTCACTTTTCTCCTGAGGTGTAGGGTCAGTGGCCTGCCAGCCATTAAAATCAGATTTCAAGTCAGGCCTGGTCATCCAGTTCTCCACCCAGCAGTGATAATTCCTACAGATACAATACAAACCATCAACACTTTCTATTTTTGCATATTTTATAACTGGACTTAAAAACAGTAAACTAAACATCTACTGTGTAAATCTCTACTGTCACTGTTAGTACACAAATCATTTCCCTCTGAAACTGTATGATCAAATCATAGTCAATAATCAAATCAAGAGGATGTTCTAAATGAACAAGAAGGCCATCTGATTAAATAGAGCTCTATATTTATTTATATAAGAAATCTTTCATTTAATCTGTGATCAAAAAACAATAATCTAAAAGTGCCCAAATTAAGGAAATATTTTTGGTTTGCATGCAAATTGTTTCCGTGCTACATTTCAAAGAGGAAGACACACCTAACACTTTAAATAGCCTTTAGAGTTTTATACTTTCACTTTCAAAGAATTCACAGTAGTCCTGACAATGTCCTAATTCTGCACAAATATCTCTCCTGGTAAAAGTTTTTTCCTCCAAGTACATTAATACTACACAATCCTGCCTCCTACTGTAGTCTTGCATCCATAAAACATAGCCAGTTCATACCAGATCATTTCTCTGGATTGAATGGGTTCTCCATTTTCATTGATGTAGCGTTCAATCACCAGGTTGTTGTTGGTGTCATGGGCTGACAGATAATTGGTGACGACTCTGCAGGGGATGCCGAGGGCTCTGGAAACTAACAGAGTATAGCAACAACTTACAGAAGTACTGGGATACCAGGAGCAGCAACATGTACATTGTAACTGTGTGTTTACATATATGGTTTTATGTGGTTTCTGTTGTAGACAAGTCAAGTGTGTTTTCCAGTGATAGGCTACCAAGCTCCACTGCGTCCTATCTTACCCGAACAGGCCACTGCAGCAAACACCCAGCACTGTCCGTAGCGAACAGGCTGACAGGCTTGCGCATCCCAGTTACGCAGAATCTCCACACTGCCCTTCCAGACCATGGGGCTAACACCTCCTGCATAGTCACCTGTCCATCTTCCCAGCAACACACCTTTGTCATCATTGCAATTCACCTGATGAATGAAAAGGATATTAAACATTGTTACATTTTAAATCCACACTTTTTCTTCCATGTGCATACATGTAAAGGTTGAAAACAAGGAGAGCGGCAGCAGAGACCCCCCAGGGTACAGAACAGAGAAGCATCAAGGCAATCAAAAATGACATTGATTAATTTAGATACAACATAAAAAGGAGGAGCTGGGGTGGAGGGGGTTGCAAAAAGGCTTGTAGAGACAGCAGCAAAATAGGAAGGCTAAAGCAGCTTAAATAAGGGCGCCATAATGATATTGCAATTGGACTGCTTGAGGAATCAGCTGAGCTGTCAGCTGACGTGTATGGTTTCCAATAGGGAAGCTTAGGAGGAATCAGCTGAGCTGTGATCATATGATATAGCTGGAATTGAGAACCGAGTCTGACTTCTTGGCCTACCTGAACTAACGCTATGCTCAATAAATGAATATGACTTACCATGGCACTAAGTACTCTGGAAACATAGATAGGATTTCTCCTCCCTGAGCAGTCTTTGCCAGGATTTTTCAGACATTTTGGATTCATATCGAGAATCCTCAGACAGGCATCCAGGATTCCACCTTCAAACTGGAAAAGAAAAAACAAATATGCAGATTAGTTGTTTGTCAGTGAATTATAGACAAGTGAGATCCAAAGTCAAACCTCCTTTTGGAAAAGATATCAAATTAGATGTGTAATTCTGCTCCCCCTAACAGAAAAGGCTGGAAATAACACTCCTCTCATTTTATCAGAATGAGACTGTCAACTGTCAGATATAAATATCTCGGTTCATTTCACTGTCAAATGTTCAGAAATAACTGCATGTTTACAGATATAAAGCATCATAAATCAGTGGATATTTTCCTGTTATCATGAGTTGAACTCCTTCACTCCTCCACTCTGGCACAATGGTTGACTGAGTGTGTGAGATGAAGTCAATGTTGGTGTTGGTACCTGGCCAAAGTTCCAGGGAGTTGGTATGGGATGTTTGTAGCTGCCTCGAAAGATGATTCCATCCTGAGATAAGACATACTCTGCCAAACTCTGCTCATTATCCATGTACACTGCATCTCCTGTTGCCAAGAGACATCACAAATATTAAGATAATTTCCTTATACATGTCCTAAGTGGAACATTACTTCTGCTTTAGTATTGATCTTAATGTCCTGGTAACACAAACAGTATATTCTCACCCTGCAGGTTGTGGAGTTAATTCATTGCATTTTAATATAATTTCAAACTTCCACTTAACTTAAAGGATTTGTTTGTCAATTTGGGAAATTTGCTTATTTGGTTTCTAGCCAAAATATAGATGATAAGATCAATACTACTTGCAATGTCTACTCAATATTAAGCTACAGGCAGAAGTTGATTGGCTTAGTTTAGCATGAAGAGATGGAAACTGGGGAAACATCTAGCCTGCCTACCTACACCTGTAAGTTCACTAATTAACACGTTATATCTAATTTGCTGGTTGCCAACAAACCTCGCAGGGATGACAAGACTTCAGGTAGTGACTGCTCCTGGCTAATAGTATGAACAATATGCGCCTGTAAAACCACAATTTGACGTTTTGATAAGTTTTTTTCCCCCGTTTGGATCAAATTAATTAGATATAACATGTTAATTAGTTATAGCCTGGGTTTTGTTACCTTCAGACAGAGCCAGGTTAGCCGTTTCCCTCTGTTACAATTCTTTATGCAAAGCTAAGCTTACTGGTTGCCTGCTGTAACCTTATATTTTGCAAAAAAGCAAATAATGGTAAACTGAACTACTACCACCGCCCTATATAATGTCTCTAGCATTGCCCCTGAATAGCTCCTGTCATAAGCCCACTCGGGAATGAAACATGATCATCAAAGCACGTTGCCGCCTAAGATCGCTACACAAGATACACTACATGACAGCTTGACGTATGGTCTGTTTACCCACCTGGGCACCAGGGGTTAAAGAGCAGGATAAACTCGATCCTTGCTGATCGTCCCAGGGTCAGGGTGTAGCGGCCTATAGGTGCGTCAGGGGCAGAGCAGATGGACAAGGCCACCATGTCCCCGGGGGGGCTGGTGACAGCAGCGCTCCAGCAGGAGGTGTCAATGTTGGCAGACAGACCAAAGGATGCCCTGGTGCCATACTGCTCAGAAGGTTGAGGACCTGCATGTAACAGTGAACATGGTTAGTGACCTGAGACTACATGTGGAGAACAAAAAGCCCCCAAAGAGTTCTCAGTGAAACATTTGAGTTTGGGGAATGTAAACTCACAGGGTACATTGTTTTCCTAACCCTGCCTAAATTTAGTTCAAACTCCTCTGGAATCTTGTCTCATGCATGCACAGCGCAAATGTGTAATAGCACTTAATTATGACTGACTTGTGTTCCAACTCATTGGAACTCAAACCTCCCTGACTACAGTTCAGATTTAAATTCTGGTAAGTTAGAGAAACTTAAAATCATTTGTTTGGTTCAGTTCAAAGAGTAAATTCCTTCACATCCTTCACCCAGCACAGCCAACTAAACCAAAGTCCTATTTTTTGATCGCTTCCTTCTCAGTGGGTGGGATTAGGGGTCCTACTCTAATCCATTTAAACATACTTGACTTTCAAACGTTGTTAATGTTATCTATTATCCTACACATGCTTTCCTGCTGGCAAGCAACACTTCCTGTTTCAACAGTTAGATTAAAGGGCAATTAACAGCTGTCTTATCATACATGAGAAGTTTATCCAAATATGAACCGAGGACAAGAGATAAATGTTTTCTAGTATATATTGAAGGGAAATACATGAGAATACCATATCAGGGCTTCCCAACAATAACAGTGAAGGCCTTTAACATCACGAGAACAATAAGGGAGGAGCTGAGCTTAAAAATGGAAAAACCAACAGAACATCTTACAGATACTGTTAGTGTGCTTGTTGTAAAAGTATCACTGACCACTGAACAATCAAAAAATCAGTTCCACCAACATTACAGCTACTTTCCCCATCTTTAGAAACACAGTAGGTAGCAAAGAAAATAATGCCAGCAAAAGCACACAGTGGGTTCCAATGTGAACTTCCTGAATAAGAGGATACAACCCTACTCCTTCATCCTCTATTCATTACCCAGTCATTATGACACACATTTTTTCATTGTTTCCAAATGTTTTGATGTTTTGATCATGCTAACGTAAATTGCATGAAATACAATTGCTCAAGTTTAGAATGCATACAGTTATTAGGCACTTGCTAAGCAAATTAGTTCTGATATTTTAGGTGTAAGATGTAAAAGTGAAGAATACATTTGTACTTATTTATTGAACCTTGAAATAAATAAATAAGGTTAAATAAATAAAGAGGTAAAAGGGAGTAGCACCTGTTTCCGCAACGCAGTCGAGAGAGCTGACTCCTGGTTGGTAGTTTCCGGAGCGAAGGTACAGACTGATTGTGAACAGTTGGCCTCTCCTCACGATCAGACGATCCACACCGTTGAGATCAGTACGATGGTCGATGTTGTTAAACTCGCACTCCAAATTCCAGCGATCAATATCCAGTGCTTAAAAAAAGAGAGGGCATTTAAAAACACAAACTTGAAACATAACCCATATATATGTTACTCATCAGTATGTTTTTTACAAATAGTAGGTACAGAAATGTATTTATTTCTTCTTGCAATTTTCCACAAAAGATGCATAAAATGGTATATAGCGATTTTAATATATATTAAATTTTGTAGAACATGTAGGTCTGTTTCTAGCACTCTTATTTTATCTTAACAGGAACATAATGTATGTTTATGGAGTGCTTCAAATGCCCCAACATAGTCTTGTTGAAGTGCAAGTTTTAAAACGTTTAGCTGTGTATAGGATAAGGTAAGTTTTAGAGTAAGTTAGAATTTACAAGGTTACAACAATTACAAATAACCTTTTTATGGCTTGTGGTGAATTTACGTTGAAAACTGCGGTTAACTAACTTCTTCACATTGTGGCTATGAATGTGTTTTTTCATATTTTCTAAAAGTGAACTGCTTTCCTAGCTAGTTTCAACAAACTTTTATAATGACTTTATTTTACTGAGGGATTTTTTAAAAAAAAAGGAAAACGTCAAATGTTTGTAAAGGTTTACCATTTGATCATGAAAGTAAATTCAGTGGAAAATTGTGGACACTCACATTCATTTATGGTTAGGTAATTTTGTTTCACAGGGTTTTCTGTGTGGATTTTACAAGAGGTAAACAGACAGAAAGTCACTCCCTGTGAAGTGTGCAAACACACAACCACTCCTTCTCTCTAGGGCGCATTGTGACTTGAGAGAATCCCACCCTTTGATTTCCTGTTTGTAGGAAAAGTTCGAGTCCCCCTATATAATGCCTCCACGGTCCTCCTGCTGCCTAACCACTGACTGGGCTGCTCCATGACATGTCAGGAGGTTAACCTCTCCCCATACATGAGGTGGCGTGTCAAGGCTGGGCTAGACTTGAGTAAACAAGGACTGAACTCCAAAGACTTCCTACTGTTTTATGTGACGTCCATGGAGGATAATTCACCAGTATTTGTTGGATGTTTTACTGATCTTGACCTATGTGCAGTTCCTAACTGAAAACATGTCAGTGTAGCTAATTGGGGCAAATGCCTTAAAGATGACAACACTACCTATTCTGGGACAGCTGGAGATTGTAGTCAGAGGATTATAAGGACATTGCTGTTCAGCCTGTGCTCACATACACATGCTCCCCTTTAAACTGTGCAAGTATCCAATAAATATCAGCACAGATGCTTTTTAACAGTTTATTATGGAACCATCTGGGGAAATGAAAAAAAATCACTTGGCTCCAAGAAGTTTAGATTCTCTTTCTTTTTTCTTAAGAAGAGAGATGAGTTTTACTGTACTCATGGCTCGAGGCAAGCGAGTCCAATAAACGAATACTGTGCTTACATAATGTGAAAACAATTACTGATAATATTAGCACAGGAATGTCTGTGGCCAAAAACTTACAGAAACAACACACTAATGGTGCAATGGGGAACTGATGTCATCCTTTCTGCAGTGATTTGGGGTCTTTTTGTGGCAACATTTGCTCCCAAACCACAGTGCAACAGCATGTGCCGTTTCAGGTGTAACAGATGGTGTGCATGTGTGGTGTTTACTATAGCTTGCAGTTTAGTCTATAGAGTTACACAATTTGTAGCAGAACAACGCTCCAATATGAGAATTCCTTAGCCTTGACCCTGTTCTCCCCACTAACCTTTACATTCTGTACACGCCCATGGTTCACTCCCACTTTACCAACCATGACCCCACACCACAGTCTCAGTAAGCAGCACTGGGGCCAGCGTAAACCTTATAAGGAAATTAAAATAAAATCTAGATGGTGTCAACCGGGTCAGAGCTGGTACAGTGAACACTATTTTAATCCTGGAAAAATAAATATGCAAACTCCCATCAGAAGTCAAAGGAGTTTTCAGTCTTGCAGGTAACACCCATGCTGACTACAAAGCTCCATCACATACACTTTCAATCTCAACTAAATTCTTTGTGAATGTCTAACAGATGGAAAACAGGTGACATCGATTATGTGGCTTATTCTAAATGCAAATGACGCAGTGGGCTATGTTTTTGTTCTTATTTGTATTTGTGTGTAGCTGCTACAATAATATCCTCTGACTATGAAGAATATACCAAATGGAAAAGGCATTTCTGCAAGGAATTCAGACTAGCCCAGTTCATACGTTTTCTGTTAAGTACACACTCCATCATTGAAAAGAGCATGCCTTTTCTACCATGAAATGTCCAACAGCACTTCTCCAGATATTTTTGGTATGCTACACATTTTGCCTACACACACACACACACACAGGCAAACAACAATTTTAACCTTTAGAGGTGATTCAGAGCAAATCTGGAGGTTTGACAGCTTTCTTGTTTAGGAAGTTTCTGAATGTCTCTACAAGAGCTTAAAGCCAACTATTTGTAGGGTGGTGTGTGTGTGCCTATAAAGATAGCAGCAGTTAACTGGCGGAGGCTCCAGCTGCTCTCAACCGCTATTATATATAAGTGTTAAAGTCCCAGGGCAACAATAATCTCCTCAAACAAGAGCGAGAAGCATTTTTTAAATGCATGTGTCTTCAGATCTCTGATTAATGTGTGCTTGACAGAGTTACTGCTGCATCATAGAAACCAGCTAATACTGGGTGATGATATGTGCAGCCTGTGGTGACTTTACAGTGGTCACCTTTGTTATTCTCAGGCATGTCTACAGCATGCTTAGTGACAAGTGAAAGTTTGCCCTTTACATTTAAAGGTGCAAACACCCATATTAGGAAATGGTGGGAAGAAAAACATCAAAGTAAAATCCTCAGGGAACAGATACAGATTACACCACTATGAATCAACATGTATGTACTTTTATTTAGCTAGTCAAAAACTATTACACAACTATCAAAATAAATAGAAATAAATGGCAAATAGTTTTTTACTTATTATTTAAATATTTAAAAAATAAATAAAAGTACACAGAGTAACACCTTACCTTGAGCCATGGCTGCTGCTGTGTTCGTTGACTGTGTGTTCGGTAATCTCAGGCTCAGAAGGGGGATGTTGTGTGTCCTCGCTGTTATCCCCGTCTTATTTGTAGTCCTCCTCGTGCTCGTCTGATGGTGGGCGTGACCGCGACCCTCCCCTAAACAGCGCGGTTCCTCTTGCAGTCTCACACGCGCGTACAACCTCTGGCGACTGTTTCTCAGAAATGTGATTTGTGTGCTATTGCGTGTTTTCCATGTAAATAACCTTACCCTGACCTCTGTATTCGCGAACCCATAAGCTGTTTTGGAAACCATATGCAGAAGTTGTTATTTATTAGACAACACGCGCACACACGTTAATTAAGACTGAACTAGTTCCGTTATATTATAGTTTCACTGAGGTTTATGAAGGTTAGCCAACACAATTGATGAGGTTGGCAATAACATGTATTCCTGGCACTGTCGAAAAAATGCCATCGAAAAATAAAAATGAATTGAATCCCACTTGCAAGTATTGTCTGTGTATTCAAAGCCTGCAGCTTTTCAGCACCAGACTTCCATTGTTGTCCAAAACACGCAAAAGCCACACAGTCCCACTGGGTGACATGTTGATTCATTACCATGAACAGTGGGGCTGTGTTTTATTTCCAGTCGGTCTGACACAGGCCATCCTATAATCCCAAATACTCACTCGCACTTTTTAGACCGCCGCTGAAAATAGTCCCCAACAAACTTGCTGCTGTTTGAGTAACATCTGCTATAAACTACAGCAGTGGTTCTCATACGTGTTTTAATAATGTATCCATTTGAAAAAAAGCCTATATACAGAGAAACAATACAGCGCTGCCTCCATCAATGTCTGATTTATTTAACAACCATGTAACTGAAAAACACTGTTTTTTCATGATTAATTTAAAATAATGTAGAATCCATCACTACATTAATGGGAAACCAGTTTTTTGTCGTCAAGCAATAAGCATTTTAGTTGCGTTGAATTGTGTCTTTTTGATTTGTTTGTTTTCAAGAGGTTTTACTTTTTACTTTACTAGTTATGGCAGTTAACAATAGTATTAAAAATAGTAATATTGAAGATAAAATCTACATTTACATTTTTATTGAACTTGTTAAAGAGTAATTATTTCCAGTAATTATGCATGACTGATATTTTTAACAGTAACATTTAATTATATATATTTCTGACCCCTTTTTAAATATTTACTTCCTCAAACAGAAGTAGGAGGGAAGCAAAAAACGGAGAATTTTCATGGCATTCATTGACAATGGAAAAATCTAGAATAATACCAGCCTCAACCTTTAAGAAGGGTTTAAATCTATTAGTCATGTCAGCCGTTAATCACAGGTACATTACAGTATGTTACTGTGCCTCAGCATGCCCCATACACCTTAGGCCAAGTTTTAGGATATAAAAAATGTACTAGCAACATTTGAAGACACTGTGAAAGTAGAAAAGAAAGGGCTGCTACATGTCATGTGCTCAATATCAACATTCCTCGTTCCACTATAAAAGGACAACAAGTACCAGTTATGCACCAAAACTGCCAAAATAATGGCCAAGAATTTGTAATCTCAACTATGTCAGTAAAAAGTAGGGGATAAAGCCAGTCATATGGTTTGAAGCACTTGGGGCCGACTAGTATTAACCACAAACACAAGTCTTGGCTCATGAGTCGGGCATACATCAGCAAAGTGAATTCAGTGATTAACAGAGCTCTGTCCAAACCCACAAAGTGGAAATTACTGAGTGCCTTTGCCAAGACAGGTCATTGACTCACAAGTTGGTTCCAGTGAAATTTGTGAAAGAGAAGTGTGACGTTTTCCATATTGCTACATACTGTTATATTTGTGATAATGGAATTATTTGGCAAATGCAAATTAAAGACAGATAGTAGCTACTACTATTTGAGTTCAGACATTTAAATCTGCCCGTAAGCATGTTGATTAAAGGACCAGTGTGTAAGATTTAGTGGCATCTGGTGGTAAAGTTGCAGGTTGTAACCAACTGAATACTGCTCAGCCTTTCTAGCATGGAGGATAAACTATGGTACCCACAGAACTGCCTGGCCCTGTTTAGAGCCAGTGTTTGGTTTGTCTGTTTTGGGCTACTGTAGAAACCTGGCAGTTCAACATGGCGTACTCTGTGGACGAGGACCTGCACCCCCTGTAGATAAAAACATCTAATTTTAAGGTATCAACAAACACAATGAGTTCTATTTTCAGGTGACTATACACTAATGAAAATATACCTAAGAATTTCATATTCCATTTCTGCTAACGGATCCTCCTAAATGTTAAACACTGGACCTTTAAGTTTATGACTTAACAAAAGTGTTCAAAAGAGTACAAATAAAAACAGATAAAAGCCAACGTCTCTCATATCATCACTGCAAATATTCTGTATTTCAAATAGAAAGCCATACAACTGTTACATAGACCAATATCTTAATACCAGTAACATATTAGTTTATACAAAAATGTTAATTAAAAGAAAAGACAGAGTGAATGTGTTTTATTTTCAGAGGAAATAAGTAAGACACATACATTCTAATTAAAGTCTGATCAGGATTATTGTGCCACATTATTTGACTACTGTAAAATGTAGTATTATGTTATGAATAACAGACTAAAATACTGTAGCAACTCTATGGTCCTTCGCATGAGCTATGAAACTAGACTGATTTACAGCACACTATGCAAAGCCATGTCAGGTAAGCATTGCGAAATGTATCACCGTTTAAGTTTAAAACAGTACATTTATTTACATAAATCTGACCTATTGTTTTAGTGATGAGATTAAAAAGAAGATATATTTACAGAGTGGTAAGAGATTACAGTAACATCTGGTATAAAATGATGTCTGTTTGAATATTTTCATCTTCAACGTTGACACCAACAGACGGATCTCGGCTTTTCTCTGGTTGCCTCTAAATCTGTAAAACAAAACAAAAAATCCTCAGGCTAACGTTCCCTTTCCACAGCGGCAAAGATTATTATTCAATATCTAATTTAAGAATTTACACTCACCTAACACCGAATCTCACAGGTCAAACCTCAGTGGATTTTCCAGTGTTCTGAAGCTGAGAGATTCATAAAAACACAACAGTGGATTGATCATTGACATGAGGAAATACAACTAACTTGCAGAAAAAGCAGTTAAGTATAAGGAGTACAGCGATAGCTAATTTAGAGAGCAATGCACAAATCTGTGAGTAGTGTACTATCAAGTTACATTAGGTAGATTGTGTTTACAACCATATGAACAATCGCGCAATTTCTGGAAATAAGCTTTTTACTGCACCTTGCCACAGGGCAGATCTTTGGCCTGGTATTGTGGTTTGGCCTTGGGCTTGGGTGCAACTGGTGGTTTTTCTGGGGATTCTGCCAGAGCATTTGGTTTGTGGAAGACTGCAGAGGCTTCAGCTTCAGGGGCAAGTGCTGCCTCCTTAACAGTGATTGTGGAGGCACAGACCGAGGAGGTGTCCTCCACCTCTCCTCCAATTACAGAGTGGTAGCTGTGACTGGAACTGCTGAAGCCACTTACACTCTCTCCTGAAGACTCGGAGCTGTCCACTGGAGCAAAGAGAAGACTCGATTACTTTGATAAATGGATGATCCAATCAACCAATCCATGTGGCTTAGTGGTAAGAGACATTTCTTAAGTCAAGGGAAAGCCAAGGGTCAAACACTGAGTCAGCAATCAACATCCCTTCTGAAATGTCCTTGGATGCCTTTAAAAAATCATTGACCTCCGATCTCTGATCTCTGACTTATGACCTCGTTGGAGGGGAATAAAACTATAAAAGTGTCCTCAGGCTGGAAACATGATACCCAGCTGCCTCAGTGAAGCTGTTCACAGGCTAGCAATAACACATTATCTAAACTACCATTGCATCTAGTCCTCCTGGGGGGTCAGGTTTTATAAAATTTTCTCTCTAGGAAATAATCTGCTCAAAAAACATCATCCAAATCAGTCGTCAAACTTCTTGCCGTTATTGAGCTCACTATTTGGTTACATTGTACAGTTTAGAATATAATATGAAATATCCATAAAATATGTCACTTAGTCAGGAGTCATCAGTTTATTTAAAATAAAAGACTCCTTAAGAAAAAAGGTTGGTCCATTTACATTAAATCATAAGCAATACTCTGGTCATACATGAGTTGAGAACATATATGCTTAGCTGTACACACTGAACTCACACAATAAGTTCTGGCTCCCACTCTCATGGTCCAAGTCGTCGTCCTCCAGAGCTCCAGAAGGTGATACATATCCTCCAAGGCCCCCTGAAACCACTCTCCGCTTCGGCCCACACAGGTAACCCACAGGAGACAAGGAACCTCTTCCAGAGGAAGAGGAGGAAGATGAACTGCTTCCTGAACCAACAGATTTTGGCCGCCGCCCAGGAAGTCCATCCTGTGAACCACATGATTCCGCAGAGGACAGCACCTTGTTTTCTGCAGAGACCAAGTGAGAAGAAGTTTTACAAGAGGAAGAGTGACTAAACTCTCTACTGACTGAAATTAATGGATGAATACCTAAAGAAACCTGTTTTACCTCTTCCCATCAGTACATAGTTCACAGCTCTGTCACTGATAGCTGCATCACTGGGCTGGATGTCCATGAAAGGCTTGTTTCCAATACCCATGAACACTCTCTCCTGCATACGGACCTCTAAAAACACAAATCAAATATTTCAACTTTAATAGACATTGTCAACTGAAATGTTACTTTCACTGACTTCGAAATGTCAAAAAAGATTTTTTTTTTACAACAGATTCAAGCAAATATATTAATATCTGCATACAAAGGTGGTGCAAAAGTTAATATATTATTATAGGCTCTATCAAAGCTCCAAGTAGAACAACAGAACATGCAGCATATGCACAATATCATCATTGGGTATGCTCCTCAATACCTCAGATAGCAATAGTTCATACCGAGCATAACTATGATACCAGGGCCAGTGTGAATTCATGTCAAGTGTTTAGAGAAGTCAGGTTAGGACTGTGTTGTTTAGCTTTTTATGTTGCAGGCATGGGACCATGTTGGAAATAATTGTTTTTTTACTTTAACATGTTATCCTTTGGAGTTTTGTCCTTTTTTTCCTGTGTCTGATAATCCATAAATAAAATAAATCAATTAAATGAGCATCTATTACATTAACCTGACATGTTACTACATTTTTTTTCTGTGCTTTTGCTCGAGGACACAACCTGTAACCAATCTGTACCCAGAGTGTAACCAGTGTGTATATGTTGGTACCTAATTTTATAATGTGTACAGCAGCCTGGACCTACTCTGTATGAAAAATGTCCTGAGATAACTTCTGTTATGATTTGAAGTTATGAAAGTTGTGAAAATTGAACTGAATTGAAACTGAATTGAACCTCTGTTGTGTACTGCCTGCTCCCACAGGATGCGCTCCAGGTCCTTGGTCCAGGAATCCTTCACCTCCCGACTACCTGCTTGAAGTGTGTATGTGTCCTGGGTTTTCCTTTTTCTGAACCAGATCTCAAAACACAGGCCACTGTCACCGCTGTTTTGGGTCAGGCCTATATCTGATGTCTAAACATAAACAAAGAAAAACTGATCATGCACAATGGTAGTTTAAAATATAGCAAACAGTTTGGCAAGTTTGGTAAACACTTGCTCTTGTAATACAAAAGAAAAGTAAAAGTACTTAAATTTATTAAAATTATTGAGTGAAAATGATATTGCGTCTTTTCCATTGTCTTTAATGTAATGCATTATTCTTTTTGTACATTTAACATGTGTTACTATTCAAATATTTTTAAAACATTAATTCTAATGGGTGGCATGGGAACAAAAAGTTATCCATTGTATACTCTGAGGAAATGTATTGCGACAAAAGTAAGTTGCAGAATGCTTAATAATGAAAAACATTTCTCACTTGTAAAGAGGAAGTTGTAGTGTGTGTGAGTGTGTGTGTGTGTGTGTTCGTCAAATGTGTACCTTGAATGACTGTTTGTAGATATACGTGTCATTGCCTACATCCGTCTTCCTGGTCTTGCTAAAAAGGACAAGTTCTTGAAAGAGGAAAATGTGGCGGAAACATTTTTTCTTCCTGAAAGTTACTAGGAACTCATCCTGACGTATCAGCTGCCCCTGCTCTTTCAAATTAACCTGCAGTACACAAAAGGAGAAACCACTGACTGGTGAGTAGCAGTTATCTACTGTAGCAAAAAACTTTAAAATTCATACTGTATTTAACAAGAAAAACATGATGATACATGATTCGATTCTTATGAATCCGGCTCCATATCATAAAGCTCTAGGCCATCATCCCACATAAACAACACCTCCCTTTACTTTCCAAGATTAAATATGATAAAATCTTCTTTTCCTGTGCATCCATGTCAGTCCATCCCAGCACATCCCAGATTAATCATGATGAACGGTATTGCACAAAGCCAAATATGCATGATAAATGTTTCTACTCCTAACCCCTACTACACATCATGCTTTTGGATGTCAAAGTCTTGCCTGTACCTGTTTCCCTACTCTGCTTTCCCCATCACAGGAGAGATGCCAGTGGTGTTGCTCAATACTTGATGAGAGAGTAAATGAGTAATTCATATCACTGTACAGAACATACTGTATCTATAACTGTGTATGTATGCACTGTATATAAGACATCCTGTCTAAAAATCTTAAGCTTGATATCATGGTTAACAACATGTATGTTAAAAGAAACAAACTGTCTTACGTCGCAGTGGTGGATGGCATCCATGGCCAGCAGGTTGTTGCCGTGGCGGAGCTGAAAGTGGATGACCTCCAGGGCGGCCTTGATCTCAGCCATCTCTCTGGTTTGTCCCGGACCACACTCCCTCATCATGTCCTGCAGCAGCAGGCTGTACTTACTGATCCGCTGCACAGGCTTTAGCAGGTATGACCACAGGTCCATCTTATCCCCCAGCTTCAGCTGCTTTTGCTGGTGTATGAGGAGAAGAGATTAAATGTACTGCTAAAGCTATCAGGATGCTACAGCTGAGCTGGAGAACACTACAGGGTTCCCACTCTTTTTCCAGGACATTTCAAGGAGTTTTTTGTTCTTATTCTTATTCTTCTATAGTACAGGACAGAACTTGCTCACAATTAGTAATTATATTACCATTTACCAGTAGGCCTAGTACTGAAACATTTACCACATTTGTATTCCTTCTTTTAACTGCCCCTAAGCAATAGATGAATTTTATCTTTCGTAAAAAAAAATCATCTTGGCACATATTAGCCTATTAAAAGAAGTAGAAAGTGTTTGTTGCATGTACAATTAACATTGTTATGCATGTATTTATCAACCACAACGACAACTGTGAATTTGACATTTATAGGCTCTACAGCATTTCCACTGGGCTTTTCTGAGAATTCTTCTTGCGGCTTCAGAAAAATTTAACTTGACGCTGATATTGCCGCAAGTCGGATCCGTTCTGGGTCTGGTGTGAACAGCTAGATTCACTGACATGGGAGCCGAAAGGAAAAGATAGCGCATTTGCGTTGCATGCTTTTTTGAGTCAGGTAAACCTGTTTTGAAGTGTCCTACCACAACCGGAATATTGTACATTTATTTTGCCCAGAGGATTGTGTCCTACTGACTTTGGTGAACCTCATCTCCTCTAGCGCCAGCCATGAGGTTGACATCTTTGTTTTTTTAGTGAAATGTTTTGACAACTATTATTGCCATGAAATATGGTGCAGATATTTCTGTAGCCCACAAGATGAGTTCAGGTCAAGGTTTTCTTTTGTCCAATGCTTTTGTTTGCGACAAAAAACTTGCAGAATGACATTTGGCGTTCAGCTGTACTTTGTGTTAACTTTGTGTGCTTAACATCAACATGATGAGCATTGTTACTTTGAGCATGTTAGCATGCTGATGTGTGTGTTTAGCTCAAAGCATTGCCCTGCCTAAGTACAGACTCACAGAGCTGCTAGCATAGACTCTGATCTTGTTAAAATACACCATCCTCCCTCGTGTGGAGAAAAAATAATGATATGGTTTAAAGAGAAATGAAAGAATGAAGAGCACAGGGAGGCTCTCACCTTGAAGAAAGCCTGTCCATGATTGATGAGAAGACTATCAGACTGCGGTTTGTTCTTGCTGTAAAGGGCATACAAAGCAAAGCTCTCTCTCTAAAATAAAAGGGAATAAATAAAGACCATTAGTCACCATCATTACCGCCACCAAAAAAAAATGCATGTGTAACACTGTAAAATGCCGCAGTCTGCAGCCAGGACTACTGGTTCCTGGCAAACTCCTTATTTCCAAAGAATATGTGACATCAACACTTAAGCTGTTATCTCTTGGATGCTGAAGACATAGAATCAGTCTACAACCAGGACACATCTGGAAGGGCTTTTGTAAGCAATAGATTATGCTGAATCTTTGCAGTTTTGGTTCAAAACAGGAAACCCTCGACCACTTCTTGACATAGCATCCACTCAGAAAAGCTGGTTGTGCCATGGAAACAGCAATTACTCAAATTTGAGAAACAAAGTGCACCACACTTGCAGATCAAACAGCAATTCACATTCAATACTTTTGCGCACTGTCAACAATACATGTGGCACCTACATGTCGAAGGAAGCAGCGTCCCACTCTGAAGGGTTCGTTCATGCAGCTCTCCAACTCGTTCAGGAAATGATGACGGTGGAAGTCGTGGAGTTTTTCTAAGTTACCGAAGATGCTCCCCCTCTGGCCCCTGAGGTCCTGAGGGACGTCGGCCCTTTCCAGCTCAGGAAAGTAGTGTTCTCGAACGTAACCCAGAGCCTTCACATACTCCCTCTCTGTGGACAGCAGCTCATCCATGATCCTCCGCAGCTTCCTGTTCCACATATAGGAAATGAAAAATGCAAAAATCATTGATTTCATTCAAGCTCATAACTAAACCCAGGTTAGCTTGGGATCACACTTTAACATTATTTATTTGTGGGTATGACGGTATTGTTGGTCAACAACTGTGCCATTCATGAACATAGTCATAGTCTTTACATGTCATTTCTTATTTCCTGAACAGTATCTCAGTAAGCTTTAGATTAAAGCTGGGGGAGGGGGGTGTTACTTACAAAACATTGCTGCTATTGTTTTCTGCTGGTGTGAGTAATGTCTCCAGGGTCTTTAAATCTTTAGGAGTCTGGGTGGAGGCTGTGCATCCTTCAGCCTCCTCTTCATTACTGTCTCCTTTTGACTCGCAGCTCAGGTTTCCTGACCATAAACTCTTGTTATGCGAAATGGGCAGATTTTGGACGGGCTGCAGATTTTGTTCCAGTGGATGTGTCTTGCTCTGACAATGTTTGTGTCTTACATTCAAAGGTGAAAAGCCGGAGCTGCTTGTCAAATGAGGGCTCACATGTGAGCCCTCGCTCAGAGACCGACCCAAAGGTTGGTGCAATGGAAAACCATTGCCCCCCTCAACTGAGTCTGTGCTCCTCAGATCTGCCTCGCTGTGGTGCCCTCTTGGCCCCCATTTGCTTTCTGGATGACAGTTGCAGTTTTGTGGAAAAACAGGAGTGATTTTGTCATTTTTAACTGGTGCTTCGGGTAAGTTTTGTGCTTGGGATTCTCCATTCTCGCTCCCTTTCAAGTCAGGTTTTGAATGGTGGTTGAAGCATACAGCAGTGGTGCTTTCTCCTTCACTTTCTGAGATATTGACTACCTCTTTCTGAGAGGTAAGCTGCGGGGTCAGGGAGCACGTATCTCCCCCCACTTCACTCCTTTTCTCCTCAATTCCCCCATCCTCCCCTTGAGGGTTTGCAGCTGTTCCCTGCTGGATCTGGTTCTTATCTACGCCTTTCTTCTTCTGCATCTCCTCAAGACGCTGCCTGATTTGTTGGCATTGGACCCAGGTTGCATTCCACACTCTCATCACCCCCAAGGCCCCTTTTCCCACAGCACAGGCCTTAGCTTTCAGTGCCTGGAAGTGTGGGGTGGAGAATTCGCCACCTAATCTTTCTTCATACATCTGGAGTGTGCTTAGAGTCTGAGCTGAGTAACACCCCTGCTCTACCTTCTCCAGAAAATGACTGCATTCTTTGGCAAGGGCAGACGCCTAGAGAGAAAGAAAGAGTAAGTGAAAGAGAGAAAAGTGATTTTTACCATTTTGGATTTAAAGGTTAACTCAAACCAGTCAAAAATATGTAGACAAAGGGCAAGTGAATAAAGAAAGACACTTCAATTAGAAATGTGAGATGGGTGAAAAAACATGGAGCAATGACAAAACACAAACCTGCTCACAGAAGCGGTGCACATGCACCAGTGTATCCATTTCTTTGTACCTCTGCTGAGCCCGCAACATAAAATCATCTATATTGGATTTGAAAGTGCTAACCATAGTCCGGAAAATATCTGTTGCAGGACTGGAATAGCTCATGGCAACAATTCCCTCTGCCTCCGTCACTAGGGTCAAGGCATACTGTTGTTTCTCCTGTGATAAATGATAAGATGTCAGGTGGAACTTCCCCCTCCTGTATGAAAGTCCCATATCTACTATTTACTGTTAACAGTGCAGTTATTTAAATATTTTCAACTTTGAGAACAGTAAGGAACTGCTGGTATGTGAAGTGAAACACAGGAAGCCAAATAAGGATAGCTTTGCTGTAATACCTTTGACTGAATGAGAAACAGATCAAAGTTCTGCAAGTCTTTCTCAGTGCACACCAGGGTATCATCTGTTGTGTAAGAGTCCTTCATTTTCTGTTCACCTTCTGTATTGAACCACATCCCAGCCTGCAAGACGTAATGGAATTATACAACGTTGGGTTATAGCTTGGCAAACTAGGAGCGTTGTATTACATATCTTATTTTGGAGAAACACATAGATGGAAAGGTACAAAAAGAGACCAACTGTCATTTGCCTGTCTATACCACATTAATGAGTTTCAGCTGTTTCAACACATATTTTAGATTTTCATATTGTGAATTGACTGAAGCAACTGGTAGTATACCGTGCTAATTTTGGCCTCCGTCTCTCTGAGCCTGAAGAGGAACTCCAGATGCTGCAGTGACTCATTTGATCTCATCACTAGAGTGTGGAGCTTCTCCTCCACCTGGTTATACAGACTCGTCACTGACTCCAGAGCATCTCTGCAAGGAAGGTGAAACAAACTGAGACAAATGGTATCATTTGTAATTTCAAGTGTATTATGAAGGTAAATAGTTTCATTAGAATCACCTCAGAAAATTACAGGCGTCAGTTTTTTGCAAATAGCTAAATGTGTTATAAGTAAGTTAATTAAGGTTGTGAAATGAAGTGTATAATAACTACACATGCCCTTCACTTGCTTGTTGCCTTGATAAATTATTGTGCCATACTGCTGTAATTACAAAAACTTAATAATGTGTGTATATTATAATAATCTGTAAATGTTTAACAAATATTTAGGCATACATACATAATTCACTCAATATCAAAACCTGTTTCTTATATGTTTGCATATGTTGGTTGTATTGGTTTGAACATAAATGTAAGATTAATAACTTTAAGTATCAATATTAAAAGTACTCATTATGCCAAGTGGCAGTGACAGTTGTATTATTATGTATTATTGATTTTTAAATACTGAAGCATTAAAGAGTAGGTAGCATTTTAATGTCAATTCAAACTATGTATTACACTGTTTGATAGTTAAATCAATATTAATGCATCCACATTTATAATGTGATAATATATCTTATGTAAAATCTTAAAGCCCCTGCACACCTGCAGTCCACTCACACATGTTATGATGTCTAATTAATTCGTTCTCAGGACAGTGCAAACTGCACTTGATAACTGCAGATGAGGTGAGATTAAAACACTGAGTGATGTTGCTGTGAGGTGTCTCTCAATACTACACTGATTGGAATGAGAAGTAGAACATAAGTAGACTTAAATATTATGTGATACCTGTAGTCCTCAGACTGTGGAAATCTGAAGTCCTCTCTCCTCATTCTGGCCAGTACAGACCCTCCTTCTCTTTGCAGAGTGACCAGTCGAGCGTCTTCCAGCACCTCTTTCATTGAGGCCTTCTGTTCCTGAATGCATTGCTGTACTTCCTGTGGCAGCCACAGCAAAACCAAAGTCAATTTGTCTGACCTGCTCCAAAATGTTACACAACATCACACTATGAACATGCATATTCTACCTGAGCAGTGTCTATCTTTTTGCTGCCATCCACTTTCTTGATGGCCTTCTGCAACAAGCTGTCTGCCCCTCGGAGATCAGTCATGAAAGAAACCAGTCTCTGAAATTAATTAAATTTAAGACTCAGTGGAAGAGAACAAAAATATGATGCATCGTAATGACCCCAAGAGCTTTGAGGTGAAGAAACAGTACTGTATCTGCCTACAGAGAGCACCAAAGGCAATGCCATCCTGAGGTCAAGAGCAGTCGGTGGGGTCTTGACCTGTACACTGGAACCATAGTTCTACATGAAAAACTTCAGCTGCTTCCCTCTGACCTGCAGTTGACCTGACAAGTATAAAATATCTGCCCCCTCATAACGCTCAGTAATTTACATAAAAATAAATAATCTCATAAATATTTCTGATAGGACTCGTTACTTTCCCATCATGACTATATCCTCCCTGGACTAGACCAAACTAAATTACAGAACAACAGAGATGAAGAATGTTTGAATGTTTGGGAGTGTTTAGATAAAGACTTATCCCCAGTGGATGAACTGTGGTTGAACAACAGTCTACTCTGAATCTACGGGAAACTTAATCTTAAACTTAATCAAAGCAATTGAGGAATATGATACCACAAATATGTAAACGGAGTGAATATTCAGTACCTGATGGAACTGCAGCCAGTCGGTATGACTGTAAGTAAAGGTCCCTCCCAGATCAGAAGTCAGCTGGGAAGCTTCAACTGTCTTGTTGAGGGCTTTCATAGAAGTCACTGTGTCCATCTTACAGACAAAGACAAAGGCAAAGTTACTCTCATTTCTAGTGTCAAATATGACTAAAAGAGACTGAAAGGAGGACGTGAAAGTTGTTTTCATTTCTGACCTGTAACCCTGGCTGTTTTTCAGGTCGAGGACAAGTGTCTTTATCCACCAGCATCACGATACTGTGAACTGCATGGAGAGCTTGCTCCTGTAGCAGGTAGTCAGTAAGTTGAAGACAAAAAAATGTAATTAATTTGACATAAGATCATTTAGATATGAGATGAATGATTGTCACAGCAAAACAAGTGTACTCTCAATAACTTTTAAGTACAATAGGCCTACAGTGTCGGGCCATCTTTTATTGTAAAAATGGGTTTTGCACCCCCTAGTGGATTTCGGCTACTAATGCTATCAGAAACTTCCCCAAAATTTTAATTACCTTGTGTCACAGCATTTTCAGATACATACAATGACTAACCCTGGCAGCATGTTCATTATCTGTGAATCAAGGAATGTAACAATTTGACAGCATCTGATGAAGATAATATAACGTATACTGAAATTTGTCCCCTGCATTTAACCCATCCTAAGTACTAGGATCAATGGGCAGCCAGTGTACAGTGCATGGGATCCAACTAAGCCATTTTCTTGGCCAAGGGCACTGGCTGGAGAATTTTTGTGCTGAGTGCACACATTGCTGATGATGTGTGCATGTAGGTTTGTTGTTTTAACCTGGGCCATCAGCAGAGCTTTGTAGAGTTGAAGTGAAGGCGGCTTCTTCCTGGCATTGATGACCAAAGTCATTCCCAGCTCTCGAATTTCTTTCCTACCAAAACATTGAATCATGTTAGGGCGCATTTAAACATGTCTCACACTTCATCTCAGCAGTCTTTAAGTGATAAATGCATCATTCAGAGGCTTTTAGGCTTATTTACGTAGTCCACTTCTTAAATCTGTATTTATCTTTTTATCTCTCTCTGACAGTCACGCACTCTTCTTCACACTACCTATTCCACACTTTGATGCCTTCCCACACCCCTCTCAATGGCCTCTTCTTGGGTTACTGTTGTGTGAGCCTACATCAGACATGGCTGCTAATTCTAGCCAGGCGCTGCATACCAGACATTTGGCAGCCAGCCTGGCTAGAGACTGTTGTGGTATGGCTCTTTACTGGGGACAGAGGAAGGCCAAGTTATCTGGTATAAAGGCTTTTTGAACTTCAAAGGCTCAGTTAAACCCATTGTAAACAAATGTTGTCACACTGTTAAAGTGTTCGATAGTAGACCTCTGAGGGCTGTGTATTGACACTCATTTGGCAGAGGGTCAGCACAGGTCAGTGTTATTGCCTGCTGATCTTAAACAACTATATATTAGGCAGACTTATTCAGCTCATAACATTGTGACCATGCATAAAATATATTGTTTTATTAGTTGTAAAACAATAACTATACAAAAGGATGGCCCATAACGGGGTTACATAGTCTGGATGTAAGAGCAGGCATCATATCATTCACGGTTTCATCTGGACACAGGAAATATTTTAAATTGTATTCTGCTGCCCTCTTGTGGTCAGACATGGTTACAGCACACATGAGCTTACAGCTTTCTTCTGATTGATTTCAGTACCTTGGTATGGAGTGTAAGTAGAGCAGTAATTCACAGACATTCTGCGCTGACACAAGAGGGGATGTCCACTCCTTCCTGTCACCATGGACTTCCACAACTGCCCTGCCTGTCCTGTCCCTGTTGCCTGAGGGACAGACAAAAAGTTAGTGACAAATAAATGTTTTTCAAAAAGGTGAAAATCTCACCAGTTAGACAATGATTTCATGAAAGTGTTGCTGAATGCTGTAGCTTTGCTTCAAATGTTGTCTATGAAGATTCTCGGTCAGAAGACGTTTTTAGATCAAAAGCCACTGCAGCTGATGATTGGTATTGAAGAACTTTTGACTTTGGCTCTGAGAGGCTTGATTTGCTCAGTTAGATTTTACCATCCGGTCTTTTACACCTTGATGTTGATATGACATTAGTGATGCTGAGGTCTAATGTTCAAAGTAATTTTTAAAAAGAAAACTGCCATGACAGTACAGTATAACATGATCTTGATAAAGACAGAAATCATACAGAAAAGATCATTTGGATTAACGTTATATATTAAGTACCTGGCAAACAAATAATGCCCAGTTCAAGCAGACCACTGACGCTTCTGAAACTTGATATCTCAGTTTGTGTTGACTGGGGAGTATCAGGACTTGCAGAAGGAAGTTGAACTTGTGGAGAAGATAGCCTTTCTATCTTTGAGTGATAGAGTTTTAGGTCTGGTCCATCTGTGGTGGAGGGAGTTTCACTCCTACTTGACTGGGAGTCTGCATGTCAGTAAACACAAACATAATTGTTTTCTCACAAAAAAAGCAAAGAAAACCAAATAAATCAAGGAATAATTGGAGTATTGCAAAAGTTGTGTATGTGTGTATTTTCTTTCTTATGTTATTTAATCCATCAGACTGTGTCTCTTGAGGACATTCTTCAAAGACAGCGCTGAGATTTACTGGAAAGCAGCAGCTTTCACTAACTTTATATTCTGTCCAGCAACCTTTACCCTATTATACAAACAGTAATTATTCAGTTCCTCATTCATGACTCTTAACAGTCCTCTATTAACATGGATGCAGCTGCACAGCTGTGTACAGACAGCCTTTAAACATTGGACATGGGCTCTATAACAAAACACTTTGGTGGCATGGCTACTAAGCCTGGCTTTGATTTCAGACATCTTAATTGGCCTCTCCTTAGAGCCAACAAAGCCTCGCCTGTCCCTTCTCTCTTTGCTACTTTAATAGTCCATGACAAGCATGTCTCCAGTCAAGATCTCAACATGCCCCTCTGAGGGCATGAGGGTGCATGCCACTGAGTGCAGGGGACACAGAAACCCCCTTTCTTGCACGTTATGTTGTCTCTCTACATTAGAGGAATGCTCTGCTCTTTCTTTTTACCCAATGGGTTCAGGCCCTCCCTTTCATTGGGGTGCAGCATGCTATTTCCGTTCACTCCCTCGGTAATGGGAATAACATGAATGTAGCCTCGCAGCCAAAAAACCCAGACAGCAGTGGGAAGATAATTCTCAAGCCTGATCTTTGACCTTTGAACCCTCTTTCTAAAAAGACCCTTATCATCTGCAACCCTCAGTGTCGCAAATTCCCTCAAGCATGCAAGGTCACGGTTGAGTTTCAATCAGTGTGTTTGGCGTGAGTGTTCAGTAGCCCTTGGAGCATTGAGCAACAGATCATAATAAAATGGCTGTGCAGTAGGGGTGTAACAAAAACCGATTTGAATCGGAAAATCGATTTTGATTTAAAAGATGCGAGTGCATCGGTACACGGACTAATAAATCTGTCTTGTTGTAGGCTTTGAACCGGCGATGGCCCGATTAAAAAGTTTTAAATCGGTTTATGCTGCTGATGCAGCAGCAGCTGCTGGCAACTGCATCTCTCTCTGACCGTCTCTCGCTCCCTCCCTTAAAACTCTCACGAGACTTGTCGCAGTTACGTCAGATTAGCGCTGTGAGTTTGTGAGGGAAAGTTTAAAAAAATGGCTGACTCGGGCAGGATTCACAACGCTCCAGGAAGTTTAAAGTCTAAAGTGTCAAGAATGGAGTACTGGATAAAAGCGTTGCTATATGCAAAGACTGTAAAACTGCGATAAAGTACTCCGGTAGTACGACAAATCTCCACTCCACTTGGTGGACAGCATGGGGAAACAGACGAGGAGGGCTACAACAGATAAGCACAAAGACACCGACAGAAATACAGGACTTATTCCAGCCAAAAATTCTTTGAATTTAATTAGCATTGGAGAGCTCTTACGTGTTGTTACATGTAATAAACAATGACAAAACTACAAATACACTTCTCTTTAGTCTTTGATGAATCTTTTTGAAGGAAATGCCACATTTACAAGTTAATTCATTTTATGAAATGATTGTCTGCTTTCAACAAGAAATCCATTGCATCATACCCTCTCGAATTGAGCCGTGCCACATCGAATCGAATCAAATCGAAATCCTTCAGAATCGAACTGAATCGAATCGTTCCATTTTAAAATGTATCGTTCCTGAATGTATAGTACCCCATGTATCGAGATACGCATCGAATCGTCTTTTATTGGAGAGATGCACACCCCTACTGTGCAGTAATAACAATGTACAAATTTTGTGTGTGGATGGGGGTTAAAAAGAAGAGAGAACAGGAAAATAGGATGATTGTGAAAGATTGAATCAAAAGTGTTTAGTCTGTTTAGTCCTGCCTGCTCTGCTTACCTTTTTTAGGACACTTTCTTCTTTCCAGCTTCTGAGTCACCTGATCCAACAGTTCACCCTTCTTACACTGCATTATGCTGGTGATTGTTTCAGGGCAGATATCACTGTGGCTCCTGTTATTGAGTTTATAGAGAAGTGGACTCCCTTTAGAAGTCTCTGACACAGTGGACAGGGACCTAACCTTAACCTTGTGTTTTCCTGATGGTTTCACAACATCCACCTTCTGATGTGGTTTAATGTCACCATCACAGTTCTCCAAGAACAGATTGGATCCTGAATGCACACTATGCGTAGCATTATGTCCTAATTGGTGGGAAATAAGTTTCATCTGAACTTTCTGACTATGGCTCAAACCAGGGGTTGATTTCAAAACAGTGGGGGGTTCCTTCATAAGATTTTCTGATTCAAAACTTGTAGGGCGGTCTTTGAGGTGGGATGCAATGTTTTCTGAAGTTAATTCACAGCAGTGTCTGTATTTGCACAGCTCATTACTTATCAAGGGTTTATTACAATGCTTACAAAAGATTCCAAGTTCATCTCTTTGAGCTTCACATGTACCCTTGGATCCTAACTCTCCCTCTTCACAAAGGCCAACTTCCTCCAGTGCAGCCAGGAGGTCTACACTTCCCGTCTCAAAAGTGACTGGGTTTTTCAGTGCTGCCACATATGAGTCTCTGTACCTACACTTCAAGTCTTGATCAGTGGGCTCAAGCCCCAGCCTTCTCTGGCTGCATGGTGTACAAGGCTCCTCTGCACACTGAAGGGTGCGTCCACAGGGAACACTATTTCCAAGCGGTACAGGTGGAGGTGGTCTGACAGGTTTGAACAGAACTGAATTGGGTGGATTTGGATGGCTGCCTTTCTTTTGATCCACAAACTCGTTCCCTTTGGCGATATCCACCAAGTCCACATAATCACCCTCAATCTCTCTATAGTTACGACTGTCCCACGTATTAGGAGAAACCCAACCCACTGGTTTGATTAAAGGTTTAGAGTATGATTTGGGGGGTCGTCTTTCATGGTCCATTTTGACAAGTTTGGAAGAACAGTCCATATGTCTCAAAGATGCTGACATCCTGTCCTGTGCAGGAAGAAAAATTGCTTCCATCGGAAGGGTGGAAGAGTTAAAATGGGAGGGAACAGAGATCTGCTTTGTTTCAGGAGGAGCTTCCCGATAAGTGGGCATGATCTTAGGCTTGTCCAAAAACTCTGGGATGGCAATTTTAGCCCAGGGCAACTTGATTACTCCTTGATCTGTGCAAAGCAAGCAACGCGACAGAGGAGTTCCATGCCGTCCTTCATTGATGTCTTGCAGCCATTCTTCGGTAAAGATGCAAGGGTAGGAAGTCTCAGGGACGGGGGTCTCCTCCACTTCTCGACAGCCCTCCTCCAGAAGACTTTTGAGGACAACACGAGCCGCTTGTTCCCCAAAAGGTTCCACCTGTAGATAGAAGTCTCCAGGACGCAGCAGCAAAGGGTTCACAGGCGCTAACTGGATGACGGTTTTGTCATGGAGACAAAGAGGCCAGCCCTCACAGCGGAAAACCACATCAGAGTATCCAGACTAGAAGACAATAAAATAGCATCGTTTCAGTGTGATTTTATTTTAATTTGCTAACATTATCTATGAAATTCATAGACAACCCAAATACCCCACTGGTGGAGGGCACTATGAATGACCAGAGTAGAGTTTCAGATGGGATATTCAGAGCCTTAGTAATATAAATATATATATATATATTGATAGTGAAACATAAAAAAAAGGTAATACATGTATTTTGTAACTGCTATTATTCTCTGTCTTACTACTACTTGGGGATAACCAAGTTCTGTAACTATAGTTTTTATTTTTTATAGCATTATTTGGGGGGCTTCAGGGATGTATTTGGCAAATTGACACCATTAAAACTATGCCAAGTTACATAGTATTTTTTCTATGATTTATTTTTTTTATGATGGACATTGAAGTCAGTCAGTCTTTGTACACTGGGTGCAATCTCTACCAGGTGAGCAAAAGGGCCCTCCGTATATATTTTATTACAGCTCTTACAGTAATTTCCCCACGGGTTTTAATAAAGTATTTCTGATTCTGATTCTGATTCTGATTTTTAAATTATGTATGCTGTTTGTTCGATATGTTATGGGGTTCTCAAAGCTGAATCTCGCTGCTGCTCAACCCTTTTGACTGCATCCCCAAGGAGTCTTTTCTACTAATTTACTGTGAGTGCGGCTATAAGCACTGATATGTATTGATACTCACACATGCTGCCTGTTGGACACTCTCCAGCAGGTGTTTGGAGGGGATGAGAAAGTCCAGCAGGCACTGTAATGCATCTCCGTGGTAACGTTCCTCAATGGTGCGAAACAGCTGGCTGAGGACAATGGGAGCTGTGGCCTCAAAAGGCGGGAACAGGGCCGATAGGGCACTCTGGATGGACGAGTCCAGAGATTCTGGGTTCTGGAGGACAAAAAGAGATGGTGGACAGTGAGATGAGGTGTGTTTAATAACATTATCCTGTGAATATACTGCAGCAATAACAACAAAACATTTAAAAGACAATAAATGAATAGAATTTATAAAAGTAGACTGCCCTTGTCTAAGAAAGAAATCTAATTCATTTTATTTTGTGATTTTGCATGTTATAGCCTACTTTTAGACCTAATATTATCAAAGCCACAGGAACTCAACCAAACCATAAAACTAGGATTGCAGACACCAAATGAAAAACACTTTACAACAAATTAATGTAAGAATAAAGCTGCTGTGCATGTAATTAAGGCTTAACAGATCGTCAATGTTGGTGCATAAATAAAGGAGTGGTGTGATCTGCACATTCTTTTCAAATGAGAATTGTATTGACCTTCCAACCAAGGCAAATGAACAATAAAATATTTAATTTAGGCAGAATAAATCTTCCATCACAGACTGTCTTGTCTCATATAATTAAAACTGCTGGCCTCAAACTGAAATACTGCTATTGCGGTTATTTAATAGTATTGAATATGGTTTAAATCTTTACTGAATGGCTTTTTAACAGCCTCTATAATTTCCAGCAACATTAATTTTAATTTGATTAGAAATATGAATATGCGAATGAAAAGGTGAACAAACCTGACAGCAATCTATTGTGAATGGAAATAGTTGGACATAGTTGGAGGAATGTAGGACTGGAAAAAGTACATAAAATAACATTTTAATGGGTTCATCAAATTTCATGTGTATGGAATCACACCATCTGCCCTTAAAGGGGTCCACTTATGACCTGCGTTTTAGGTTTATGTAATCTTTAATACATACGTCTGATAATATTGGGCTAATACAAGTTTTACGATGCAATGTGCAATGTGTGGGTGAGCCTAATGGAAAGCTTTTCAACTTATCTGGAGATGATTAAGTCTGTCCTGCATGAGTATGAGCAACTTGTTTCATGTCTGGCCAGGGTATGCTTCATTTAAACTAGTATATTTGTAGCAGACCAGGGTCAGCGTCTGATCTTACTCAAAATGACAAGAAGAAGCAAAGCAGACCAAAGAAACGCACACACCAAAGAAACGCACAGACCCCTAAAAATGCAACTGTGTAAAATGATATCATTTTGTGTCAAAAGGATCACTTGGTGTTAATGTTTACTGCACATACAAATGTCTGCATTGGATAAGCCACTAGCACCAGCTGTAACATGGGTAAAGTCCAGCTAAACACACGGAAATGTTTCGGATGAAAGGGGGCCAGCTTTAAAGTATTTTTGAATACGCCTGACAGCATGAATTTGAGGTAGTTTTGAGATGTGAGAAACATTGATTAGTAAAATGGCAAAGCTTTTTAATGCACTGCAAATGTTTTACTTGATTTTATTGCGTAAAAGGAGCTACAGTAAAATGACTTGTAGGCTTTGCCTGTCAGTTGATTGTAAACTGTCCAATAAATCAAACAAAAAAGCATAAAAATAGTTATATGTATGTAGCCTACCATCATTTAAAGAGTATACAGTTCCTATACAGAAGCATAGTGACTCTGAGAAGTCTACTTAGGCAGTAATGCTCTGAGCCTACATGCTAACATCAACAGATCAGCATGCTGCATGCACAGTGGCAATTTTAGCAGGTTTGATGTTTGCCATGTTCACCAACATATTACTAATTAGCGATAAACTCCTAAGGCTAATGGGAATGTCACTGTGGATCATAAACCAATTGAAAAGATACAGCTGAGTCACCCCATCCTGAGCACTGAATAACGTCACAATCCCTTTGCCTGTGTTGCTATCCCACCTTCTCTGTGCTTTGTTTACAAAGCCGGTCTGGCATGTAATGTATGCCTGTCTGGTCGTGTGTGCATGTTAGTGCCTATGAGTCCCTCCATTTCCAACTTAGGAGAGCGACTTAAACTGCCGTTCTTCTCATCTATGTTGATGAGTTAAAGATTTATTTTGACCAAACCAGAGTTGGTGATCGCCTTTAAATATTCTAGGCACATCAATCTCTCTATGATTCATATATGCGTTTAATATAACCGTCAGACTTGTCTGGCGTTTAATACAGGTGTAGGCCTACAGAAACTCTATGATTTGCTTTAGTTTTTTAGCACCTGTAGAGATTGAATTGTACCGTTTTGGTCATTTAGTCATATAGTCAAATAAATGTCTCTTTGTCATGAAAAGAAAAAGGAATAATATTCATATTGAGGTGACAGCTGGAAATAAGCACTTGACACTTATTTTGGATCTGGACAGGTCTTAGGCGCTAACCACAGCAGGCGTACTATTCATACAATCAGTTCACAGTACCTTGCTGTGTTAATCTCCCAACCCCACAAAGGAGTCTGTTTTTAGCCCCTTCCTCATATAGTTTGATGGCCTAACCAAGACCAGAGACTGGCCCAGAGTAAATACAAGTGCAGCAGCTTCAAAGACCTCACACTGCTAGCACTGGGACTGCGCTGACTGTTTGGCTAACGGATACTTATATGAGCACCTTGGACAGCCATGAAACATTGGGAACAAAGGTCATAAAATGTTTCATGATTCACAGAATACTTTAGTAAATCATTTAACTTTGATTGTACTACTCAGTTTAGTCTTTATATTCATGGTTAGCTAAGCTTTCATTTTGATACATGGTGGTTTTGTTTAAATGAAGTGAATGTAATGTGTGTGAAATAAGCTAACATTAATCAACAGAGGTTAATGCGGGATGTTGGATCTAAATCAATATCAATATTTGACCACTTATGCTAAGTCTTTGTATCTCCTGTAGAGATTGGATGTCCTCAGTCGAAAAGAATGCTTCCTTTTTCTGATTGTGCACATCTGTCACAATAGATTAGGAAATGGAGAACAGAATACCTCGAGGCTGACTTTTGACTGGTAATGCATCACAGCTGTTTTAGACTGACTGCAGCCATTCAACTCTGGGTTCTACTGTATTTCTGAAAGATAATCCCGAGGTCATATACAACACAGTTCTGTGACATTACTATACAGGGCTGAGACATTCAATTTCTCTATGTGTAAGTTTTATTACTGTATTACAGTTAGTATTACTGATCTGAGACCTGTACTGATGATTCCACAAAATGATTTGACCATGTCCTCTCTTCTGTAGCTCAACTTTAACTCAATACATCACTGCAATTTAAACTAAAGTTTTAGTGACTTATTATCATAACCTTACTTCAAAATAATTTGAGATTTGAATCTCTTTTATTAACAATCTGGCTAAGATGACAAAGGATAAACTTCTTCTCAGAACAAAGGTTAAAAGCATGAGATGACTGGAACTCCTCTCTGTGGGTGGTTTGGCTAGTGATATTCATATGAGTGAGACTCTCTTGATATTTTACTAAGCATAGCGCAGCTGGACCCAGTTCAGACAGAATAGCCAGCCAAATGAACTGAGAGTATGGACGGTGGCTGCCGGTGTTGTGAGTTCTCCTGGATTTCATTACATCTGATAAACTGCCAGAATGAATTTTTCTGAGACAATGCAAAATTGTGTCCTGGTGTACCTACTGTAGTTTGGTTTGGTACTGTATAAACAGTCATTTTAATTATAATGGTAGTCATTATCATAATCATAGAAAAAGTGTCAGTTGTCCATTTTAACCTATGACTACAGGTAAAGTAGTTAAAACATGTTGGTTAGTTGGCACAATTCAGTAAGCAAGCTATTTTGGATCTGAATTGGTGAAGAGCAAATTATGACGTGTATAGGACTTGAAACTCAAAGTTTCTGTTTTTCTCAGTCTTGACTTGGCACTTGAGTGCAAAGACTTGAGAGTTACTTGAAACATGCAAAACAATGACTTGGTCCCACCTCTGTATGTTTCCTATCACTATCACAGTTCTCCCAAGGCCTAGTTTGGGTACTCAGTGGAAGTAAAGAGGTTGTACACCACATGAAAAAAGTGATGTCAGCGCCTACCCTCTATAAACACCAGGAATACACCTTATGTTCTGAGATGAAAGCTGGAGTTTCCTGATCCTTTCATGCAGTCTCTCTTTGACTGAAGTCAGGGATAGAGCATATCTTTAGTGAATATTACTTCAAGATATAGTGAAAATAACAAACATGTTACAGCTTTAAGAGGGCTAGAATATCAATTATGATTAGAATACAAATATCACAGCTGTTAAAATACAGAAAAGGCAGTTAATCTTTTTCAGGTCAGTGTACGGTAAGTGAACTACTTACAGAAAATAATGTGATAGTATAATAGTGTAACATGCCCACATTCCATTGGACACACATTAGTCCATGTTGCTGGTCAGGATGCCAGGCAAGTAGTATCCCTTCAGACCCTGGGACTTGAGTGTAGTCCCTCTGCTGTTTTGTCTGCACCACAGCCGTTCCTTTTGTTTTTTTAACAGTTCCTCCCATTACAAAAACTCCTGGTTAACCACAATTTGTTCAGTCCCATGTGAGCACCCAGACACAATCACTTCCCTACATCACTATGATAACACAATCTTTTACTGTATATCAGTGTATAGGATCTAGCACTTTTTTCCTTAAGTTGACAGAAACAGAGTTGCTACCTCTTTTTTTCCCAAGGTTTACTCCCATATTTAACCAGTGAGGAGCATTCAATCAGGCTTAAATCCTGAACCTTTATCTTTGGCCTGCTGAGACAGTGGGTTTTGGTCAATGTCCAGCTGATGACCACATTCCACCGCCGCCTCCTCTACACATTCAATACAAGGGGATTCCCTCTCTGTCCACTATTGTCCAGTGCAGCCCATGATTTAACTGTAGAAAGAGCTCCATTCTCCAACAAAGATCATTGTTTGACTTGAATTGGCATGCTAGTACGGACAACAGGCATTTGTTATAAAGGTTCAATCTCTCTTTGTCTTGTCCACCCTTCAGGCCCCCTGGGAGTTTTTGCAGTATTAAGTAGATAATTACAGGTTCCTCCATACTGCCTTGGGCTTCAGCCAAAGAAAGTCAGGGCCTAGATTGGAGCCACTGTATAAACAAGCTGTCAAGGTGGGAAATGCACAGTGTGTATCAGCCACAAAGGTTCAAAAGATTAGAGTAGCTAAGCTGTCCAGAATGTGATTTTAAAGAAGATTATCTTTAACTAAATGGACACAGCTCCTGATGCGACATGCTGAAAGGATTTGTTGGGGTCTCTGTCTTGACTGGTCATCACATTTTCTTGAAATCCTCATAATAATAACGGACTGTCACTCCACCTCCGGGCTAAAACCAAAACATAAGCAGAAGTGACAGTTGAGTCAAGACCTGCCGGTAAATCCTAAAGACTGTCTGAATTCTGCATGTATGGACATGCGAATATGTCCAAGAGTCTCAGATGACACACCACACACTCAGCCACAACAGCAGCCACTCACATTGTGGACACAGAAGGCTGATGGGATACGACACCTAACCGCAAGAATGGGAAGAATAAGGGGTATAAATGTCAAGTGATTCATGTCCATATGCAGATTTCACCTTTCTTTCTCTTCATTTGTGGTTCAGAAATAGTCACAGTAAACATATTTACAGCTTATTAGTGGTTCCACACAAAACCCTAAAGTGGGATGATGTTGAATGTCATAATCGCAATCAAGATCACAGCTTCAGTCATATCATAATCAAAAACATGTTTCCAGTATCTCTCGGTTATTCCCTATCTTCTTCTTTTTCCTCCATACACATTGGTATCTCCTGTTTTGCTAGTGAGACAGTCTTATCTTTGTGTAAGATCCACGCTTGTTAAACTCAGCAGAGGGGCACTCCATTCAGCTAAGCCATCTTAAATCCTTTTAAGCAATAAAAAGGCCCCTACAAGACAAAACTCCTACAGAATTTCGTAGAGTCACTGCTGCCAGGGGTAAACACAGTGTGTGTTCGCTAACGGACCTCTAATCTGGCAGGGTTCCTATTATTCATTCATTTATTTTGTAGTTTGCAAGAACTCAAGCTATGTTTGGAAAGTGAGGAGGCCACATAAATAGTGTGTCAGGTTTCTGGTTTGGCCTTTTTTTCTAGTATTGCAATAGATCCAAGAATTTAAAACTGGCCAGTTTCTACGGTATTGTGTGTGGGTAGCTGTGATTGGATTTCACAAGTCCCTCATTAATCTACCCAGAATCTGTAAATAATGAACAATGGACGTCTGGCTTGTGATATTCTACTGTAGAACTTAAAAGTCTCAAAACAACCCTTCAGAAAATATGTCTTCTATAATCTTGTAGGACAATAGACCAAGTGTGTCTGAATCCAGTGTTAATCTCTTCTGTCATCTCTTTTGAAATCCAAAAACTCTGAGTCACAGCTGCACAGACTACAGGTTATAATATGTAACATTTCAAAAACAGCGGGCTGAAACAATGCGTCCATTCATTCTCTGAACGGAGGATACTACTGTGTCGGATGCAGTCAACAAAAGGACAGATCTCCTTTGCTGTCTTGCCAGGTCAGCATATTTCTTAAATAGTACCGCAGGATCAGACAAGTGCAGTTTAGCCAAGTTGCCAAATGCCTGATGAGGTGATTGGCAAGGAAGTGCAGCGGGTTTGTTGTAGGCACAGACAAACAGACAGCTTCCCCAAAAGATAAAAAGCCCAAGTGAACATTAAAAACTAAAACTGCCATGTAACAATTGAAGAGTTCACATTTTTTTCTGGAATTTCTCCATGTGTGACTCATAATGAACCACTCCCATTAACACAAAGACAAAAAGAGCCTGCATTCTGGCAAACTATGAGGAATAAAATTCAAAATGGTTTGTTTTTGGAGACTGCAGTACAACATAATAGCTCCCATAGTTCAACTTGCAATGTTAAAATGGCCAAGAAATTGAAAACGATTAATGATACAAGTAAAGGAAGGCCTTGTGAAATCCATTAAGTCCTAGCACAAGGGATTTGTTAGTTGGTCAGCATGTGAGTGTGTATACAAGTAGTGTACTAAACACTGACATCTGCTGCTGTTCTTCTTGAGATTAGCAAAGTTTGTACACAAACAGAGCTAGAGGAGTATACCTGGCATTCTCCACATCTAGAAAAATGCAGGACAGAGAAAAATGACATTGTCAAACTAAATTTAAAAATAATAAAAACGCAAAGTCTTTATCTCATTCAGGAAATGTTGCCTTGTCACACAGGGCGCCACCCTATGCGCAGCCCTGAAGGTTTGATTGAGACTGCTCAGCTGGTTTTGAATTCCATGACAGGAGACTCGTGTGTCATGATCACAGACAAAAAGCAATTAGAGGAGCCACAACAACACTACCTTTCAGAAAAACAGTCTGGGAGACAAAAGACAATGTTGCAGTGTTTCTAGAGACAATGCATGCTGAAAACTGCTTCACAGACAGCTTATAGCTCCCCCCCCCACAAACACTGGCTCTGTTTTGAATATACACTGCACAGTCTCTGTTGAGTTTGACCCAGTTTTGTGATACAGCGATAATAAACATGGAACACCACACAAAATATGGTTCACAGCTCCATGACAACTCTCAGAACATAGACTTGCTGACTAAAGCAAAATAGAAATTATTCAGCTCATACAGTTCCACGAGACAGATGTCTGCAATTATGCATATTTTCTCTCACAAATCACATCAGTTTATTGCATAGATTTTCCCTGTCTGCCTCTAGAAATATGGCGAAATCACAGCAAGTGAAACAGTGGGCAGGAAGTATTATTTGTCTGCCAAAGGGAGCACAGACGATAGTATTGCAAAGACGCGGTGGCTTATTACAGGTAAGGGAGGTAGCTACTGATGACTGTCCCATGGCTGTTATAGAGCAAGAGACACAGCTGTGACCCTTTAAAGCCGGGTCAGCACATATAGAGTCAGCCAATCAAAATCTGGATGCTCTCACACAGTGTGTCCACAGTGTTTTGAATGGTTAATAGATTAATGTATGTGCATGCATACTCTCAGCTGAGTGACTGAAAAATGCACTGTGACTGATGAGCATAACTGAGTGTTCCGATAAGGTCACTGATGAGATGGAGCAGGTATGTGAGATGTTAACAGGTCACTTGTTATGACAAATCGACAGAGAATAAACACCCAACTCTGCAGTTCTCTTCTGATGTACTAAGCATTTTAACGTCTTTCAGCTCATTGTTTTCAGCCCACCACTTTACTGCTTTTGTTTGTTCAGTCTCAACGTTTTCATTAGCATTATTTCTAGACGTACAGCAAAAAGACACTGGTAAACCCATATCACCTGAACAGCACCAAACCTCAGACAGGCAAAGTTAGCGACTATAGGTAGTGAACACTAAAAAGCATTTAGGAGCTAGAGACACAGATATTTAGTTAGTGGAGAGCAAAACAGAGCAAAAAGGAAAGTGAATATTGGACTTTTATCAGGTGGACACAAACAAGACACAAAATAAATGCTAATGTTGCAAGATGTGTCTGCTAGATGTCTAACTAGATCATTGTTTGCTAACATGTTCACCCTTTAAACTTCATAGGGTGATAATATAAAAATGTTGTTAACTGCTTGTTGCTTGCTAACTGTTTGCTTAATGCAGGTTCAGAAAGATCAGTCTCCTGGTTCATATTTTGCCTTGTGAAAGATAGATCTACCATCTTTTACTTGTTCTTCTAAAAATAACCTAATGATGGTTGGCCTTTTTTACGATTTTAGATGAATCACAGAAAAACCTGCTAGACTCAAACTAAACATGTTTGAACAAGACGAGAGCACATCCAAAGCCTAAGAACAACTCTCATACATGCTTTGATAATTTTCATTAACTTTGAATATACTTTGAATACTGCAACAGGCAAACAAATGTGAATACAATCTGCACCAGATAACCATGTTTACTGTACAGTGAATGAAAAAAACATGCTGCTCTAAGGCCTTAAGAAGTAAAGTGCTTGACCTTGCTGGTGAATGAATAACTCTTGGTCATCCTCGTCACACAGTTACTAAATGCAAATACAATGCACACCAGCAGGTCTTGGCTCTGGGCTACTGAGTGTTTACCCTAGATTGAAACTCCTGGTTGTGCACGGTGCAGTAATCTAATAATTTAGACTCTGCAGGCTCATGACTTTAAGTTGGAGGGTGGTCACGGAAAACGACATCAGTCATGCAATAAGTAAAACAAACAGTTGGGGCTGTAAAAGCTGGTCAAACAAGTGCAATGAATGTGAAGGTAGGACAAAGTGCAGTGCTGGTCACCATGATGAGGAGCCAAGTCTGGACTCCTTTAACATCCTTATTTTTCTGCTCTCTGTAAATTTATCTGGCACGCATGAACAGATGTTATGGGTCTGACTGCTTTCCATATAAGGAAGAAAGGTACAGTGAATAAACAGAAAAATTAATAGTAAGTGAATGAATATATTTCAATTTACCAAAAATGTGTGTTTATAGCCAGTCTTCTAGAGCTAAGAGATAAATATTCAACAATACAGTATTATCTTTATCTAAAGCTTACTATTTATTTGCATTTATTTGACAATTTTCTCAGCAGTAACAACCGGTAAATAAAAGTTCAAAGAAGCCACATCCTCCCACAAACCCAAGTCTATCACATTCCCATCTTAGTTTCAGTTAGGACCGGGATTAGACTCTCTCCAGTCGTAAAAAGCCCTGCGGTTTGAACTTTTTAAAGTGCCTACACTGAACTGGAGAATTCCATTATGTGCACATGCAAAGTAGTCAAATAATTTATACACCAAGACACTCTCCATTCCCTGAAGTATGTGTGCCATCTGCATCAATTAAGCCCTAATCAAAGGACTTAAAGATGCAAAACAAAATACCATGTTCCTCTCTCTGTCACTCTCTCTTTGTCAGTGTGCACACACTTAAAAAGCTGGAGATGCTGTGAGCTGTTGATGTGAAACAGTCCCACCAACTGTGCCCGGGATAACAAAAAGCTTTGAAGAGTGCAGTGACATTAGCTTTGTTTCATAAAGTTTCATAAAAATAGAACAAAGAAAGAAAGTATCATGCTACAGAAAAAAGGGATTGAAATGTGTGAACTGTGCTTACATCTAAAATTTCATGCATGACAGAGAGAAACAAAGTCACTTGTCCAAACCAGAAACTCACACTCTCAGTTACTGGGCCAGTGGAGCACTTTAACTCTTATACCAGAAAGTAACAACATAAGAATGACACATAGGAGTAAAACTTGGATGTTACTTTACCATCTTTGCAGGAGTTTCTCCTCTATCAGGCAGAAAGTTTTCTCATTTTTTATCCTGATAATCCTCTCCAGACAGCCTCCCTGGGCTCTGTGCTGGGAGACTTGCCATGTTTAGTGCATCAACAACAGAAGTCGACTGAAGTACATCCACATGACAGTGAGTTGTCTTGATAGAAAAGTAAGTAAAGTTATTTCCATTCTTCGTAGACTTTTACACAAGTCTGTGAGTGTGTAGCACAGAAAGCAGCAAATTGCCAGGCTGCCTGTTGATCTTCTAGCTCCTCTTTCACTTCTCCTTTGCGTCTCTGGCTGCTCGGAGTGTTTGGGGTTGAGAGAGAGAGAGAGAAGGAAGGAGGGAAGGAGAGTGTCTGAGAGGGGGAGGAGAAAAGCTTTCCCTTTCTGAGGAAATCCCCCTCGAGGCTTTTCAGAGTTTCTTCGCTCTCTCTCAAACACACACAGGCTCTAAACACAATATGCTGCAAATCTGACATAATATGTCACAAATGTATGCACAAAAGCATGCCAGTCATACACTGAATGCGTGTGTTACTGTATGTAATGTAAGAATTTACACATTTCCTCGTCCTACTTTGTCATGCATGTAAACACACACAAATGCACACACACTCTCGGCATCAGAGAGCTGCAGAAATCCAGCCCCTCGTTTGTGGCCCCTTTCTTTCTATTTTAATCACTGGAAGCTTTCAGAAGGCTAAGTCGGTCTTTCTTCTCTCTCCTATCCCTTGTAGACTTCTACTGTCTGCACCCGGCTTTCTCATTTCCTTTCTTCAACAATTGTCTTCCGGCAGACTGCCCAGTCTTTGACTAATATCAAAGGGAGATACAGCAGAGAGGGGGCTTCCCTGCAGAGGTCCATGCCAAACAGCAGGCCTGTGAAGGGTGCTGCTATACCTACACATTAGGCCTAAGGAATGTAGGGTTACACCCTCTGGACTACATTTTACATCTGGAGTTGGAAGATGTATAGAATATGAAACCCAAGACCTGCTGCTGCAAGAAGCGAGGCTCATCACATGAGACATTCCTTGAGAAAAAAGATTGACAGGCAATCGTTTATTTCTGTCGGCTGAAGGCCAGAGAATGAGCGAGGTGGTTTAGACAAGCAGCTCACAGTTGGTCTCAACCTCTGTCTGTTTGTTCGTTTAAATTCCAGAAATTACATGAGAGCATATGGATATTTTCCTCACAAGTAGAAAAAGGCAGAATATATATATATGCAGGTGAAGTTGCAGCTGGAAATATGAAACTTAAGCCTCAGCCTCTCTCTCTTTCTGACTCTCTCGGTATCTGCGGTTTCCCACTTTGCAGAAACTGCAGTCTCTTGAGCATTCCTCACATGTTTTTCTTTCACAGAAAGAAAGCAATGCTAATTTGTCTTTCACCCTGAACCACAAAAATATGTAGGTGACATCTTTGAAAACGTGGTACATTATTCCATTCCCTGTTTCTCCTCTTTGTTTCATTCTCTTGTTTTAAGTCATTATTTCTTTTAGAGTTGTTTTAGAGATGTGTTTCTGGAAACCTGGTGGATCTAAGTGCAATATTCACTTTCCATTTAGGTCTGTTTTTGGTCTCTACCAATTCTAAAGAAAAATATCTTGTTCTTTAGTTACTAAACGCTTGATCGCTCACCTGCTCATTGCAAATTATGTCTTATTGCCGTTTAGTGCAGAGAACAGTGCACAACCAACAACACCTTTCACATTACCAGTAGTCATTTGATTCATATAAAATATTGATTAAAACAGCTTTAAGAATTTTAAAAATCTGTTAGTAATCTATCAGCCAGTACACACAAACACATAACATGAATACACATTTTTGATAAGGACCCTTTAAATTTTAATTGTGATCAAGAACCGGGTCATTTTACAGTTGAAAAATAATCTTGTCAGTGCTCTCTGGGGAATACACTATGTAATGATATTATTGTTTCTAAGTGCACTCAAACATATCTTTGTCAATTTATTTATTTACGATAAAATATCTTTAATAAGCAAAAAATTTACAATAAAAGTGTGCCAGCCTATGTATCCATCAGTGACACAGATTTACAAGAAAGAGATGATCTACTTTTGTTTTCGTTTCATTCATCGTCAAGAACCAGACCAGTCCAGGCTGTCTCCGTAGCAGAAGCGTGACGATGAAGCTGAGGGCGGAGAGAGGATGAAAGCAGGCCACAGCGGGCTGACACTCAGTTTTGATCCCTCCTTCATGAAAACCAGATGGGCTGTCCATCTAAACCAACAGAGAGACGGTGGAGGGGGTGGAGGGGGCTGCGCTGTGCTCTGTGAGTCAGTGAATATGGAGATTTGATAGGGTGTGCTTAAAAATGCAGACATAAACAGACATAGGTACACAGAACCAGACAAAACTAGACGAAGAAATGTACACAGAGATAGAGAGTTTCCGGAGATACTGCTAAAGCCAGGAAGTTTGGAGCATACACCCACACGGGTTCATTAAGCAATCAAATAAACATTCACATGTACTGCAGTTTCTTAAGCATAGACATAAACACATACATTCACACTTCACACGCAAAAGCACAGCAGGATGAGACCCTGAACGCTCCGTCTTCCCTTCCTCCCTCCGTGTCTAATTCCTTTCCAGTGAGTGGGAGACCCCTAAGGCGAGTCTGCAGGACCCCTTCAGTGATTTACTTTCAAACCAACACTCGCCCACATAACCTCCCATGTACACTGAGACTCAGCAGCCTACAGTCTTGAAGGTTTACAAAGCATGACTCACAGTGAGTGTACAGACTATTATCGTCATTAAAGGATGGCAAAACACCAACTCTCCTCTTGGCAATCTACCCCCTGTATCACTCCTTGGATCAATTACCTGACTCCATTTGTTCTCCAAGCCTATATTCATTAACTTTATGTGTCGCGGGCTGTTTTCATTTAGCACAAGTGGAGTGAAGAGCAATCTCAGCATTGATAATTTATCGAGGTTATCCAACTCTTGGATGAGACCCAAACACTTTCAGCATGTCTCAGTGATATTATTATGAAGTGCACTGTCTCAGTGACGAATGTCTGAATAGCTTTTGGCTGTAATCACTCTTGTCTTGATGGGACAAGATGAAAGGTAGAAAGAGAAGACAAAGCACTTGTCTGTCTCTCCCTTGTTTCGCTTTCCCAGGGAGGGCGACCTTATCAGTGTCTGGAGATCTGCTGCTGTGACTGTGACATCATTTCCTGCCCGACCCTGGCCTGTCAAGATTAGGGGCCCAGCCTTGGTATTTAGACATTTGGTTGTTCTTTCAACAAATAGTCGATATCTGTCTACACCACAGATGTGTTTCTGTGTGCGGTATTTCTAGGTCTTTTAAGAGAGGATTTAAGACATGTTTTGAGCAGTGTGTCACTCTGTTTGGTACAAAAGAGAAAATAAGGGTCTTGTGAAGAATAGATGTAATTCAATGACATTCCAGCAGGGTCAGTGGAGCATATGTGTGCATGTGCACGCATGTGTGCTTGTCTTTCATTGTTCATTCAGGTGCCGTCAAGTGATACATTGTGACATTAAAAGTCTGTTTACCTTGTAATTGTAAATCCATCAGTCTATCGAGTTCTACATAACACGCTCCATTTTTATGGCTAATAAAAGACAGGACAGAAATGCTTTCAACACTTTAAATTGCTTTCCATCTGTCCCACTTTAACAGCTTTGTTCCCACTGAGATTTTATAATGAGACATCACATTTTAATAAAACGAGAAGGTCTCACTGGGACACAAATAGACCCTTTTGTCAGTGTAGTAAGCTCTCATTTTTATAGACATCTTACTTCTTGCAAAATGATGAGAAAGAAAACAATAGACGTAAAAGACTTAAATGCTAAGAAATATTGTTAAAAAAAAATCTTTTGAAATATAGCTATTCATTCATTGTACAAAAATAATGGCTAGTGTAATTAACACAATTATGGTTAAAAAAAAATGAGCAAAGCGTCCTGCCAAAGGGCTGTAATACAGTATGTGTGACCAGTATGGTAAGATTCATTATAATCCTCTGTTGATACCTATAATGCAGCTGCTACATACTCTCCACATCCCAGATGATACTGTCCTCATGTTATTGTATCACAAAATCCTGTTTATAGCAGATCCACAATATGAACTTCAATCCCTTTTGGAAAACAATGTGCTTTGCCAATGAATTCCTCTCAGCTGCAATATAGCCTGAATCTATCTGTGTGGGAGCTTAGTACATCAAATGCTGAGGATAATGGACCATGCATGCTCTGCAGGAGAGGAATGATACATTAAAGACTTCCTAAACTGGAAACATATTTACCATAGCTGAAAAGAACAAAGCATATTTGTTCCATAGGCTTTGACTGGACATTCAAGTGGGTAATCATATGTCTATTTGAGGTTGAGTGATCAGTTTACATAGTTCGTATAGTTTATAGTTATTGATGACTGCACAATGAGTAATTGTGTCCCCAGAAACAGTATGTAAAATGAGTTCAAAGACTTTTCCATTTCTGTGTAATATGCAAGCTTTTGGTCAGCAGAATGAAGTAAGAATTTAGATACAATATTGATTGTTATCATATCTGAAACAGTCCTGCTGCATGGTAGACCCACTAAGCAGTTCCACTTGTTTTGGTTGGTCCCTTTTTCTGTCCTGATGTGTTTTCCTGAGAGCCACAGCGCTGAGAGGCTTTAACCTCAGCTGGTTACTGCTGAGTGCTGGTCCAGTTTAGGAAGCAGGTGTTAAATTCACAACAGTGGACAAGGCAGAGAAAAAAATGGCTGCAAGCTGAGGCACAAGAATGTGGGAAGCTTCAGACTTTGGCTTGAAACTTTTTTTCCCCCTTTTTTAAGAAGTGATTTCAAATAAAACAAGATTTAAAGTTTAGAGCCACGCTATAAGCCTCGCGAGGAGGTAATGCTCATTACACTTAAACACAATTCCTACAATAGATGGATGGAAAATGAACTTCACTGTTAATGGGTTCTTACCACCAGTGGGGCAAAAGGAAGGAAAGCAATGAAATGTAATTTTAGTACACGCGAGACTCATGTTGTCAGATCCAGCTATACACTGTCATGCTGGACTCACATACATCAGTCTATTGCTGCATTCACACAAAGTCGTCAAAATGGAAAGAACAGAAAAACCTCCTGTTATTCTGAAAGATTGTTAGCCCTATTGCTAGCTTTATCATCATAACATTTAAAATGCCTAAATTAGCAACTTTTGATGTGTTACATATTTGGGGTGGCTTAACTGAAACCAGATTTTTTAAAAACCTGATATCTCCGACTTGGAATTACAACCAGGAGGCTGATGTATTAAGTAATTACCCTCTGAACAACAACCTCTGCTGTTCTAGCTATTGTTTGAGTTGAATGTCAATATATTTCATGCTGGACCAACAGACTGACCCACCTTGCCATCTTACAATGGTGCTGATGGAGCTAAAAGTGATTCAAAAGGTATTAGCTTTTCCAGTCATGGAAATTTATACCTGGAAATGTATTAAAATTACCAAATATCCTGAAAATAATCTACGTTGTCCGATAAAATTTTTATTGTATTTTAGCCCCTCACTCAGATCGCCTAAATAACCCCAGGTGCGTATAGTGTTTGAAACTCGACTGTTGGTAGGATAAGCTGCATGGTATGACACTTCAAACAGGGTTTGCCAGACGCGAAGCAGAACGGTGCTGCAAGGAACTTTTTGGCATAGTCTATTTTTTCCAAAGTGGCAAAGTGGAAATACTATAGACAGTCATATCTACATGCATTCACCCTATTAATGATCAAATTTACATTTGTTATTGTGGTTGATAAATAGCCTACATGCACAACTGTATGTGCAACACTTTCACATAATGAATTTTCTGTCAAATAATATAAATTCTACTTCTACTAACTGTTACTTATGATCTGTCACCACATTAATGTTACTGTTAGAGGAAAACTTTAGTAAACTGTAGTCAATCTGTGGTGACTGCAGTTCTGGTGACAACAGCCAAGTGTGCCATGAAGGCAAGCTAATGTGGAGCTTCCCAAAAACGCTGACCACTTCTTCATGAACTCCACATCATTAAAGAAGGAGGAATAAAACTGGGGTTAAATGTATAAATATTAGACCTACCGGTAAATTATAATACCTGTACTGTTAAGAAAAAACTGGAAAAGGTCCTGGAAAGGTCATGGTAAAGGATTTCTTAAAAAGAGTGGAAACCCGGGAAGGTAATGACTATTAGTTGTCAATGTAAACTTCATCTAAAGTGACAAGGTGCACACAGCACATTGTACCTGTGCTGCTAAGCAACAGCTCATTCTACTGTAATAATCCCATAAGCCTTCAAGTCTTTCTCACTGATACACAGCAAAGCTTCTTTGGGAAGTCACTGGACTGAAGTAGTCATTAGGACACCCGGGACGACTACACCAAGACGGTATTTAATGGTTAACTCTCAACTCTACTTGCTTGTGTAAGCAAAGCTGTCGCCACAATGATGTTTTGGGAGAATGGTATATGAAAACAACGCCTACTGCCGGGCCATGGGAAACAGGGAGACCCAAACATGCAGCTGAGTCAGAGATAGACTCCTGCACACAGAGACAATGTTGTTTCAGGTGAAAGGGAGGACAACAGGTGTGTGTGTGTGTGTGTGAGAGAGAGAGAGAAAGAGAGAGGTAAAAGAGCAACTTGGAGGAGATATCTTCATGCTATCCTCCTCCTAACACCAGACAAGAGCTAACAGTGGAATACTGAGATTGTAAAGTTCAGTTCTCACACATAAACAGAGGAAACCGTCCAGTAGACGACAACCAAAAGCTTAATTTCAAAAGGCCTCTTTTCAGATGAAGGGGAATGCATAGTGGTCAGCTTTATGGTATGATCCACAAAGCTTGTGAGTAAACAGGAGTGTTAATTTTGTTGGGAAAGCCCGAGACAATAAGACAACACTATGTGGGCTTTATTAAAATACCACTGAGTCACCACAAGTCTGTATAAATCTGTCAACTATCCCCACCCATCTTTTCCCCGTCTTTCCCAGTATCTGTCTCATCAACTGTCTCCTGGGATCATTTGTCTCTGACCGCCCTCTGAACTGCTTTGCCTTCTCTAACACTGATGCTCTTCTGTGTCAGCTATTTCCTTTTTTTCTCCCTTTTCCCCTAAAGGTGTCTTGGCTTCTTGCATTAACTTCTCAGGAACTGCTCTCCCTTCTTTTCACACTAATTTCTTATCCCAGCTGAACTCGCTGTTTTAGTTCTTTTGTCTCTGCTCTTCTCACCCTCTTCTCCTCCCTTTTTTACAGTAAGCAGTTCATAAGCAGCTGTTGGTAAATTGCAGCCCTGGAGTAGAGCTAATCAGTCGGATTTATCACTTGGTAACTGGAACTAGAACTGGACAAATATGATAATCCTTTACTGACACACTGAGCATGAAAAGTCATATGTGCATCATTACTTTCTGCATCGTACAATGTTTCTATATATTTTTTTTTTGTCAATTCTGTTTTTTTTGTACTCCAAAACACATATTTCTACTTTAATTCTTGTCCCAAATCATTTATTTCCTTGAGCACATTCTTCCTTTTTTCCCCTTCTTGTCCTCTTTGATACTATTCCTATTTCGTTGAGGCGTGTCTGCTTACAAACCACTGTGTTTCGGATACGCTGTGCCTGCTTCTCTTGCTTTGTTAGGGTTGAGGTTGTGGGTGCAGCAGATGTTTTGGCTAACCATAAAACCACGCCACACAGCGGTGGGTTGACAGTCTACAGGACCAACCCAGTGAACAACAGGAGCAAGATTTACTGTTCCTGTGATTTGGATCTGGGAATGAAAGGCAATGGTAAGGGACTGTACAAGAAATTACTAGGAGAGGGAGGAGGTCAGAAGAGGGAGGACATTGAGAGTGTTTTGGGGGGGGTGATATTTGTATTTTTTTAATTCTAAATGTATATTTAATTTCATCCTTACTTTGTAAAATATTTGCATACATGTTCACTTTATCATATTGTCATATGCTGAGGACAACAATTATGTCTCTGTATCAGTGTTATATTAATAAATACACTGATGGTGCACATTAGATGTTTCATTAAGACATTAAGGCTTACATTTGGGTATATGATTAAACAAGTTAAACCAATTAAACACTGTTAGATTATGTTAACATGTGTGGAGGGTGTTGCTGCCTTTTTCAAGTCAAGACAAAGGTTCATTTTTTTAAGTGAAACAAGGTTCATCCCTCCCTTTGTCACACAAATATTTTTTTGTTTTTACAGTTCCTAAAGTGAGACCGATAAAAACTACATATTAAAACTACATTGTTAACACAGAATATGATGAGAATATACACATACATACTTGGACCATACTTGGACATACTCACACTGAACACACCCTGTCTTATATGGGCTGAACTTGCAGTGTAAGTGTTTGACCACTAGGTGTCATGTTTCATCAACTGTCACACTGTGTTGTGACTGCAATTCGAGAAGAGGTCTCTGCCTCTCAACAAGACCACAGACAAAGAAGGCTGTACATGCTCTCAGCACTCTGTTTGGCATCCACATATCATCTTGTGACTTCAAAGCATCCAAAATAAAAAAGACTTGAACGTGCAGTTCAAGTGCAAAAGCAGCCTCTCCTAAAAAGGACAAGATGATCCACTGAAAGGAACCTTAACCAAACAGAGACTAATGATAAGTGTTTTCCTTCCTGCTGCCAGGTGAAGGCAGTCATTTCCACTGGCAGGATAAATTGATCCAGATGGCATGTGGACTCATCGTTAAGAGCATTATGACCCTGTCCTCACCTGCCTCCTTCTTAGGTATTATTATTATCACAACACCAGAAAACATCTGGCTGGCAGAGCGGTGTGATGCAGAGTTCACATATACGGGCATACTTCAAGGTTTTTACATCTGTCTTTAAAGACAGATGGTTTCCTGGTTTGATGAGATGGTTTCTGGCTTTAAATTTGGAATAACTCTAACTTCCCTAGTGATAGCAGCAGTAACTCATTACTAGTAATAATATTAAAGTAATAATATTACTTTTCCCAGTAACTAATAGTGTAACTAATTACTAATACATTTCAGTAATAATATTACAGTTACTCCTCCAAAAAATAATTATTTACAATATTTACTATTGTTGTCACCCTCTACTGATTTGATCAATCACATCCTTGGATTCATTTTTGTAATCATGGAGAAAACTAGTTTGGAAGATGGAAACATTACTTTGACTTTAACAAAACAAACTGGATCGTCGGAAGTCTGAATTTTGGGGAAAAGGGACACAATTACCAATTTTGTGGGGAGTAGCAGAAAAGTAATATAACTAGTAGTGTAACTAATTACTGTTGTCTGGGATTAAAAAGTAAAGTAATACTTAGTAGTACTTTTTAAAAGAGTAATGAGTAATACATTATATTTTTTGAGTAACTAGCTACTGATTATTAGTGTCATATTATTGATCATTGTCATATAAAAACAGTTGGATGCAAATAGAAATTATAGCTACTGTGTTAAAGTGATACAGTATTTCAGCTCAACAATAAAATAAAAATTTAATAAGTTCTGTAGGTATAAATACATCACACACACAGACAGAGTCCAACCAACAAGGTGTGTCTGAAGCATTGTGGTCTGAAATCAACCATCTGTGTGTATGTGAGAGAGAGAGAGAGAGAGAGAGTGTGTGTGTGTGTGTGTGTGTGGATTCTCTAGTGTGCAGCTGTTTAAGCAATCGACCTGACAGGGACATTAGTAGCAAAGAGCCTAGTCTTTAAGCACATGTTTACCTACGTGCACACACACACACACACACACACACCTATACACAAACACACAAAGGATGTGTTATTAACAGTGCACACAAGATACAAGCAACTCATGTTAAGTAGCTTCACGATTCTGCAGTCAACAAACATTATGCAGCATAGATTTAACCTTTTGACATAATGATTGAAAGCTCAATTCACAAAATGTCAAGAAGTCAAGAACAACCGCCTACAGGAGAACGGGTGCTAAAGGTTTTTAAAGATGTGTAATTTTATCACTTCATTTATCCAAACATTTTCTGACACTGCTGGAAGTAAGTCTGAATTAAAGTTTAGTTGTCATCACACACCGTTACTTAACAATTTTCATCAGTCTTTCTGGATTTTAAATGTCGACAAGTCTGATAACAAGTTTCAAACAACGATGAGTGTGTGTTTGTGCATTTGTGTTCTTTGATGGCTTCACTGACACACCTTTCTGTCTGTGTTTGCTCAGGATTGTGAGGCTTTCCGTTCTAGGAAACATTAAAAGCTTTTATGTGGGAAATGTGACTCTGCATCTGCTGGAAATGGAAAAAAAGCAACAACTAATAATAGAAAAGCTGGGATTAATATAGCAAATACCTCAAAACTAAAGCAAAATACACACTGCAGAGGGTTATATTCATCCAAGGGACAGGCAGAGCTCCAGATTTTGTATTCATGATTTTTTTTAAAGTATTAGTTAGAATCATTGTACTGTTTTGCTCCATGAAGAACTTTGGAATATTTTGTTGAAGGCACTTTAGCAAAACGTTTAACCCCTGTGCACAGACATAAACACTATTTCAAGTGAGGAAGAAAATTCACATTTTACATACTACAACCAAAGGACATGTGGCAGCCGAC
>NW_023339740.1:10273819-10273999 GCF_004916995.1 Morone saxatilis | reverse complement strand
CCATTACATTTGATCTGATCACTACCTTTTGTATTATTTTATCTATATTTGTACTTCCCTCTGACTCAGATGTTAATCATGTAACGTCTGGTGACTGCCTGATTAATGGCTACCATTTACATACTGTCTATTGTATTGTCCATGTATAAAAGTACATTATTTCATTTGCTCTGGGTCCGC
>NW_023339740.1:10270050-10273788 GCF_004916995.1 Morone saxatilis | reverse complement strand
TGTAAGTTCACCAGGATGCCGGCATGCTTTATTAAAACTCACACCACCACAGCAAACCTGAACTGGACTTGAATGATTTTTCTTCAACACAAGGAAATGACATGTGTCCATAAAGCTTCATTACAAAAGCGACACTGTTCTTAAAGCAGTAAACCAACCATCAGCTCAGCTCAGCTCATGACAAAAGTACTAAAATAATTTCCCAGGAGTCAGAGGCAGCTGACACACGAGACAGGCCACAGGGCACTATTAAGAGGTTGTGACCTTTAGTCTCTAGGACTCAACATATCCCACAAGTCTAGAAAGAAAACAACAGATACACACACTCACACATGTCAATGTCTCTGGCCAACAGGTTTGATTCTCTGATGGAAGAGACTCCTGAACAGGAAAGTCAGTGAAACTACTGTCTTTGTGTAGGTTCACAGGCCTACAGGTAGGAAATGTGACCTCCAGGATCAAATGAATGGCTTTTTATCACCTTGAAAAACATGTCGACCTGCTTTGCCCCACTGCCTTTTGTCTAAAAATCCAACAGAAACCGCTCTGTGTCCTATCTTACTTCAAGGCCTACAATGATAGCTTGTATCACCTTTCCACCCCATTATTTCTGACACAATATTTTGAAGCTTTAAATGACATATTCACATATGTTTTGTCTTAGAGGATGTGGAACTTTTTTGTGGAGTTCCAAGGATTCAGACACGCACAAAAAATAAAGAACAAAATAAAAGTAAAAAAAACAAAAAAAACCCCAGCTTGCTGTAATTCCTCCACGGGATACTGAAAAGATCTAAAACCTGCACACAGACAGCTGAGCTGAGACAAGCTTCAAAGCAAAGCCTTGGAAAGAGCATTTCTCTCACAGAACATGCTTTAACTGTAGCCAGAGAACTGTCTGTAATTGGCCTCCCAAATGTAAAAAGATGCTGTATTGTTTTAGTGGCACTTTGGTGACTGCTTTTCAATTGGAAGTTGTGTCCTAATTTGTTTCAGCAGTCAACCATCAGATAAACAGTAATAACACAATAATGTTACAGTGGTACTTACATTTGCTGAATTTACTGAAGATGTAATATTTGCTTATTGGCACTTTATAGATAATACATATTATCTGTAAGGCCTTATGTTAAACTGTATGTCCAGATGTTGCAGTTTATGGCTTTGGATTGCCACCATAATGGGTTAATGCTCATAGAAACTGTTGATGTGTTTCCTGTTTGCACATTTATTGTGACCCTAACAACACCTCACTGCTGAGCTGTGTATCAAATATTAACACTCCTCCAGTCTAATCCGAAAGCATGGGAAAGTGTGAGCTTCATCATTTTAGACAAGCCCGGAGGCATAGTGTTTCATACACTCCCACAATGTTCGCTTACACACCTGGAGGCCAAAACCTCCCTCTGTTGATCTTAACTTTTCAGGAAACCACAAATTACCACTCATTCTCAGCTCCTCACTAAACTGAGCATGGTATCGACAAAATTTAAATTTGGTATAATAATTGAGCCACGCAATATAAAACAGAGCAAAGAAAGAAAGATAAAGAAAAATAGTCAACATACCTTGTAATGTAATGTCAGCTTTATGTCCAACTACCAAAAGAGAATCATCCTTGTGCTGTGTGAAATCAGCTCATTGTAACAACATACCATATTACATGCAACAGGTGTAGTCTTAGAGGAAGGGTGGAGGACAAGAAAGAAGGAGGGCTAGAGTTTATTTGGGGTGGAGCCCATAAAACTGTTTTGGCTAGAACCCGTGGTCATGCTACTGCAAGCCTTGCTTTTATGATCCATTCATTCAAAGCCTTTCATTCAGTGTGTCTCTTTTTTTTCTGTGTGTCTGTAAATTGAACACACTGCACAGTTGTTGTCACTAAACGGTAGTTTAAAGGCAGTGCTCCCAAAAACTTAAAAGTCTTAATCCACAATTTTAAAAGCTGTGATTGTGTGAATGTGGCAGGTGCAAAGGCTATAGGTGAGGATGGGTTTACATCTGATTTCACTCTGACAATAATTCAATGTTCTGTTTTGTCCTCAGCCAACATTGTCATACACACTCCTCTGGAATGATGAACATATTAACAGAAACTTTAATCTTTGTGTTACACCAGAAACAAAGTAACTGCCCTCGTTGAAGACTCCACAGAGAACATACTGGCCTTCATAAGAGATCAGCTGGTGATAGAGGTTGCTGGAGGTAACCTCTTTTGAATAAATATAGCTGTGTACTATCTCATGCACAGCCCGACCCTGTTCTCGCTGTGCCCAGTGTGCCTGCCTTGCACCCGTCACACAAAATGGAGCTCTGAATTTGGGTCAAGCAGCCCCAGGAGTTACGAGGCTGTCTTGTTCAGGCTGCAGCATTATGGCATGGATTATAGTATGTGTTGTGCAACATTTATCAGAATCACAGGCTTTTACCCCTATGCTCATATGCTTTGAGAACCAAATTAATAAAAATGTCACTGTGGGGTGGTGGGTTAGCACAGCTGAGAGAGTATATACAAGCCTGACCTGCTCCTGACACTGAATCATGTTGCAGTTTGTTATTTTTAACACAAACAAAGATGACAGGTGTGATAGACGCTTTGCCTCTACATGCATCATTTAAGGTTTTCCCGTTAATAACAGTATTTTGTTTTTCCAAAGACTCAGGAAGAATTGGTTCATCTCTAAAAAGCCTTTATATCACTGTTATATGTTACTTAATTTATCTCACAAGGCTTAAGGATACATTCTTTGCCAAATCTTTTCAGATCTAATATAAACCCTTTTGCTTTCTTTTTAAGATATCTATTTCCTTGAGCACCAACGTAATAAGGTAATAAGGAAGCTTTCAGGCATAATTTTCTCCGGCCACATGGGATAAAGTGATACTAACAAGGGTTATATAAATATAGATGTATTTCAATTACCTTTGTTGACAGATGTCAGGAATGAACTGCATATCTTAAATTATTAATTCCACAAATGATTCACAGGGTACAGTATGAGAGCCTATTTCAGCCAGGAAAACAAAAAAAAGGATGAAAAAAATATAAATACTCATGGTAAGTCAGAATTAGGAGATACTACAAAATTATTGCTTCATGTGTTTGACTGTATAGACTACTACATAAAATATATTGTTTAGTATACATTATACTGCATGAAGTACCTGCTATTTACAAGACTGTCTCAGCTTGACTGAGATTGTCTCTTATAGTGAAGATGTTACCACCAACTCCCTGCTGTGGTGTTCATGCAGAGATGTAGGCCAGTTCAAGTCTGAGCACCAGTCCTTCACTCTTTAAGTCTTTAATTATTGACAGTGGTTCAGAGACAAACCACAGACCCCATGTCCTTTTTTATCCTGCAGGCCATGCCTTCCTCGACTTTATTGATTCTGATAGACACGTACGGAAACAGAACTGCCACAATGAGAAAAAAAAAACACTGAAGCCATATTATCTTCACTATCTTTTTGTTGCTCTTTACATGATCCCAAAGGCAAAAAAAATACACTGCAGAATTATTTCCTGGGGGTATACGTGTATATATGTATTTAAATAACTGTTGATATTATTTTATTTTATATGTAATTCTACTATAAATCCTGTATAAATCCCAATTTTTTTTTAAATTACTATAAATCTGTGTGTGGACTCCTCCCACTCTCCTGATTACCTGCTCACCTGTCTGACTGCTCAAACCTGCCAGCCATCAACTCATCAGTCCTGCAGTAAAAACC
>NW_023339740.1:10263841-10269950 GCF_004916995.1 Morone saxatilis | reverse complement strand
CTGCCAGCCATCAACTCATCAGTCCTACAGTATATAAACCCTGGTTCTATATCTACTCTCTGCCAGACTGTTGTCTCTACAAGCCTGGTAGTAACTTTCTTGGCCAGTTAAAAAACTTTAAAAAAAATTTCTTTAACCCGTTTTTTTTCCCCGTGCCTCAGGATCATCACCTTCACTTCACCTGCCGGCTCCTTCCTATCAGCTACGCTGCCTCCATCTTCAGCTCCACTCAGTCATATCCTCTCACCACTGCCAGCAGGAGCTTCACATCACCATTTTATCTGTTGGATCTCAATGAAGCCTGTCTTTGGAAATCGTAACCAACTGAGTTTGTGTTCTGCTTGTGGGTACCTCTGTTTAACATAACAAATTGTGAGCGTTTGGAGAAAAAATGCTTGAAAATCAGACAGAAGACGAGACAACTCATGAAAAATGAATGTCAAGATATGCATTACTTCTCATAATATTATACTTTTTCATAATTGGGCTGAGAATTCTTATTATAATAACAAAGATTTGATTTTCTTTTTTTGTTGCTACAGTGGCAGCTCTCCACGCACAAGCACAGAAATTAGTTGTTCTGTGTTTTATAACAACTGCATTGCTTCCAGTTTAATGATAGCAGGTTTCACAGTTGGTTGTTTTTTATGGTTAATCTGACAATTCAGTGTTCACAGCTAAATTTACTCTTGTTACCTTTTGCTCCCAGATATAGAAGAACTTGCTCCAGGCATTCAAAGATTTACAACAAAACTACTTATGAAAGCACTTGATATGCAGTGCTGATTCAAAACTGCATGTAACACAAACAGAAACCCTAATGAGCTGGGTTTTGATGTGCCATAGGAGCTGCAGGTCAAAGCGAAATATTAGGAATTCAACATTTGTTTGTTGCCTTTCAGATCTTATTGATGAGAAATGCAGCGTGCGCTTAGCCAGCCAAGACTACACTGCTCTGTAGGAATACTACTTGTCCTTAGGCTAACTCTGACTTCAAAGATGTGTATTTTTGGAAAATATGACTCATTTCCTCCTGTCAACATGGGGGCATACATTGAAACAGGCATGTTGTTTGAGGCAGAAATACTTTTAAGTGCTGTATGAATTAAAAAATGAATCCTGGCCCCACCTTACTATTCTGCGTACAGTAAAACCATACTGATGATATTGGGTTTTATATTGTTACAATTCTCTGCATCATGGCAAAACATTGCTGCTCATGATTAAAAGCTTAATCTTTGAACAGCGTCTCATGAGAGATATTTGTGTTTGCATGGGGTTGGACTTCACTTCATCTCAGATGTTATTCAAAGCCTCACCACAGGTCCAATCAATGGAGACAGTCCTGCTGTGCATTGTGCCACTGTTGAGGATAATATCTGCTGCATATGGAGAGCTGGGTAATCAATCAGTTAATTCGGCTCACTGATGCCAAACACATACAAATACAAATTATCCAAGTCAAAACAAGCATACTCGCTTTAATTCTGTCTATAAATTTAACAGCACATAATTCCCATGTATAAAACATAAAATTAGAACCAGATTATTTGTATGAAGGAAGATAACATTAAAGCACTTCCACACAAAAAAATAATTCAATGTTCATTTCAGCATTCATCTTCCAGTGCCACTGCACTTATAAACAACCACATCGGGATCAAGAACTTAGAGCCCATCAGCCCTAGATCAGCCCATCAGACTAAAACCACTTCTGCTACAGACATTTCAGACATGCATAGTTCATGAAGGTCTTATAGCAATATAGCAGTCTCTCTCTTTACAGCACCACAAATATGTTCGCCCCTGGATTTTAGTCCAGATTTTTGGATCAAATCATACATATTTTATTTCATTTTCCAAACCTGCTGTCTTATATTCCCAAATGATACTCAGTCAGTTGGGTTATATATGCAAATTAAAGAAGCTGATTTGATATTTTGCAATACGATTTGAGCAAACTTCAATACTCAGTTGCACTTAAGTGCTCTCACTGCAAACTGAAACAGTTGATCCTAAGCTTCTAAAATACAAACACACGCATGCACACTCTTACACAACATGCACAATGCTCTGTCCTCCCACACACACTCTCATGCAACCCAGGATGACCCAGGCTGTCTGTATTTGTATCACTTCATAACCATTATACCCCAAAAATGTTTTAAATGGAAGATTGGTCTTATTTTCAGGCACTGCAATGTTGCCTGTCACTTATTGTGGCTAAACACTTGCCCCTGTTATAGAAAAGGCTGCTTTGCTCAAAAAAAAAAGTTGAATATTTTTAGGGTAATATCATACTCGAGGTTGCAATGGTGGGATGATGACCATAAAGACTGCTAAAAGAAAAAGCAGGTGCTGAGTAAATGCAGAGAGGGTGCTACTACCGTAAATGCAAGAGAAATCTAGGACACTGCAAAGGTGTATAATACATGAGCAATAGCAACCTCTAGTGGATCACAAGGTCTGGGTGGGTGGGCGGCCACTTGGTGGAAACACTGTAGTGGGGAGATTGTTGAAGACTCTGAGTGTGTATGTGTGTGAGAGAGTGTGGAAAAGAGAGAGAGTATGGGGGTGTTCAGACATCAATTTTATTGTGAAGTCTGCAAATACTGTAAAAGTGTGGGTGTGTGCCTGCAGAGCTCAGAAAGTTGTTAAACACAGAAATGTGGCTGTATGTGTGTGTGTGTGGGATTGAGGTGGGGATATTCAGCTTGTCTTGCTGTGTGTCTGAATAAAATTTGAATGCATTTGATTTCCATTTTCACTCATCAAATAGAGGATGTTGTTGCATGATGGTAGCAAAGCACAGTGTCGTAGAGACTTAGCCCACCAAACATCAGAAAATAACAGCCAAGTTTTATATGTGGGAGCCAGGATGTAACTCCTTGTGAGGACGTCTCAGCAGATGTCCATGGCATTTACATATGCACATGCACAAGTTTCACAAGGAGTCGACATTTAATATGCTAATATCCTCCAACATGTAAATGTGCTAATGTACTGTATGTCCCGTGTGTGGTGTGTTTGATCATTATACCTCTGCAGCAGAGACAGTATTGAATGATCTCATCTAGAGACCGCCAGCTGCGATGCTGTGTGAAGGGATGAATGATTCCTAGAGATTTTACTTCTGTCAGACGTCTGCTCCCTTTTTCATCTTTTATTTAATCTGTCTCCAGACAGGTGGAGGGTAAAAAGGAAGACAAAAAGAAAGGATGGGTGTAAGGCAAGGCAAGGCAATTTTTTATGTATATGGCACATTTCATTATAAGTAAACTCAATGTTCTCTACATTAAAATGTATAAGGAAACAAGTAACATGCACAGAAGATATTACTAATTAAAATACAAGAAAATGAAACGATAAAGAAAAAGGAAAAATACTGTAAAAAAACAACCACCCACCCAAAAGCAGTAAAGAGCTCCACATCTCATAGACATATGCACACATACATATAGTAACTAATCATAAACCTGAGAAAATAAAAAAGTTATGTTTACCTTTTCAGATCTGTAAAATTCCTTCAAATCAAATAGAAATCAAACAAGAGAAAAAATGCAAAGAAAGTTTGGGTTGCCATCTCTGCATATGTAAGAAAAGGTCTACAATGACAAAACTGATGATATACAGAAGAATACTGTTATACATACCTGGTTTGTGAACACTTGACCTCACAAATGAATGTACAGTTAGGACACTGTTGAGCAGGTTCAGATAGGTACTGCAATAAAGCCATTGATAACCCAAGCATAGAAGAACACGTCTGATGGAAAGTTACATGTCATTTATTCATATTCAAAGAAGACAAAAAAAACAAGACAAAAAAAACAAAACAAAAAAAACGATTTGTAACACCACACCCACTGAAAGATGAATTGTCATTGTCATTTCACTATGATCAAATCACAAGATAATATAGATTAATGATCACTTTCAATTGGATTTACAGTATATTCATCATGTCATTTTTAAAATGAAGAACTGAAGATGACCTAATGACAAGAAAAACAGATATAATGACATGAATAATTGAATCCCTGGCTAGTAGGGGGCTAAATACAGACTCATCAATATCGGGGCCTTTTAATTAGACACTACCAGAAATTATCAAAAACTAATTGTCGGAAATGACACCCACCTACCTGCATCTGAAGGCACTGTGAAGAAGAGTTATCTTTCCTATTGTGCAAATAGCTTTGTTCTATTATCTTTACTTATCTAAGTTTCCCTTTTTGCAGTACAGTACTTATTCAGACTCACTGACCATGCAGACACACACACACATTACAATAGATCAAACACAGATGAGCATATCAAGATATTCTTAGATGTCCTAAATCTCCTGTCCTCTTGCCAATGTTAGGTGACAGTAAAACACTGATTATGCACATCTTAGTGAGGGGGAGTCGGGAGTTATCATTTTGTACTGAGCAGGCTGTCCATGAATGTCATTTGGGTTAACATGATAGTTAGGGACATAGTGAATAGAAGAGTGGGTTCTGGTCTTATTGAGTTTTGTGTGTTTTTGTATGTGATCAGGTAAAAGCCAAAAAAGGTTCATTAATAATTCATTAAGACAATATTTAAGTTTAGCTAAATATCAATAAAGTCTTTTCTGAATTACTAGGAACTAAATAGTTGTTATTGTTGTTAAAGGTTATACAGAATTAACTATAACTATAGTCCATAGACAAAAACTGTAATTAATCAATTAATCAATTATTGTTACATCACAGCTTCATTCAAGGTAGACAGAAACAACTCACCTTCTTTCTCTTTGATTGTCTCTCCACTGTTCCAACAATCAGAGCAGGCTGGCTACATAAAGAAAGCACAGAGAGGTCCTGATGTGAGCTGTCAGGAGGATACAATGACTCCACTATATCTTATTAATGTTGTATATTTAACCTTTAATGGACTCTGTAATGTTATAATGTGTATTATTGTAGACACAATAACACCAGCGAACTGTTGGACAACTACACACCTTACTCTGTTGGTCTCAATGCTTGTCCACACCAAGAACGATAACTACAACAATAACTAGAAATATATCTTTTGAAAAATCATTATAACAAATGTGCTGTATGCTATCATCAGTATGGATGCTCACATTGTTATAGTTATTGTTACAGTTATTGTTCTTGGTGTGGACGGCCCTTTACCCTGGTGGGCCTGACTGTGTCATGGTTAATTGTGTCTTCAAATACTCATATTTAGAGAAATACAGAAGGAAAAAAACAGTAGCTAATTTATCAAGCTAAGTATTGGCTAACAATGCTAACAGAAGAACAGAAGAAGTTTCACTGTTTTTGTCAGTTTATGATGGAGACACAAGAGCAAGTGAAACAACTGGAAATTAAACGTACAGACCGACTGAAAGAAATGACCAGTACCAACAGAAATAAGACAACATTCGACAAGGTTAGTGAAGTCCAATGTGTTTGTATACGGCCTGAAATATAAAAGTATATCATTTCATGGTAGTTAGCTCTAGCAGGTCAGCTGCTAGCAGTAGGTATATTTATTGATTATTCAGTATTATTATTAACACTTACCAACCAAACAGTGTTTTGGTTTGATTGGTCAATATTAGTAACAGTTAATGCAATATTATGTTAATTTCTTTTTTCAGTTCAATTACCAAAACATTTTTTATTAGTAAATTAGTGGTTGGATGTAGTGAGGCAGCTTCTAGTCACATTTTTGTTTGTCATGAATTAAAATTACATTTGGGTCACAGAGCTCAACTTTTGAGAAAATAACATACTCTTGATGTATCTCCAAATTTTTTGTTGGATGCATGATGAAAGCAATTTTTAAACCACTTTCCAAGCTTTTTTTTTCCAAACAAAGAAGCTGAAAATGACATATCTCCTTGTTCTGTTCGCACAATGTGAACCGAAATGAAGAAGTTTTATTATTAGTTATTCTCTATAAATAACATATTTACATTTTCTTACAAAACAACATTCATGAAATAGGAAACACTATTTGCACTAAGAGAATACACCTTTTTAGTTTTGTTTTGGCATTTTTCCGCAGGAATAGCACAGGTGTAATTGATCAAATTAAAAATGACTGAATTTTATTTAGGTTAGGCAGT
>NW_023339740.1:10253689-10263822 GCF_004916995.1 Morone saxatilis | reverse complement strand
TGGGACACTTTGTGGAACTGAGCCATTGTTAACAAAAACAGTTTTGCTTGAGGTTTTCCTGCTATAATGAGTCTTAATGCCTACTGGGAAAAAAAGGTCTATTGTCTGTGGCAAGTGAACAAAATTTGAAAAATCGAAATCACAATAAGATGTTATATACACACATTTTACAAAAATTTATTATATTTAGAAACATTAGAACATGTATTGTACATGATATTGAGCTTCCATTGTTTATATAGCACAACCTGTAACACTGCAAGGTAGTATCATGCAGATTTCAGCATTATGGATGTTTTAGAATTTCAAATGTAACAGCTGTTAGAGCATAAAGCAACAGACGTAATTGTGCCTTTAGAGTTTCGATTTTTACTGTTGATGCTGTTTTCTCACTTTAACTGGATTTGGCTCTTTTGCATTAGATGCACAGTTGGGAGTCCCTTAGGGATACAGCAGTTTTCAACATCTTATAAAATCAGAGGAAAGGACGCCTGAGGAGAGATGGAAAGATACACACAAAACACACACACACACAGTATATAAACACACAAACACTTATCACAGACTCTCAGATTCTCTTTACACTAACATTAAAGGACACTAAATTGGCACAAACATGAAAAGCACAGACATGTTTCATAACAAGTTTAAAACTTCCACTGGATACCACACAGGCTCAAAGAAACAACTGCACCAAGCTTAATATCAACAATAGTTCTCATCACTTAGAGGACTGCATTTATCTGCAATTACAGGACAATGTTCTGGAGACTATGTATTTTGGTATCAGTAAAGTAAAGTTATTTTTCTTTATTTACCTTTTTAAGACCTTTCAGGAACTGGTTTTGCTAGTGCTCAGTTCTTCCATATGTTACAGTAAATTTGTGATTTTTCACAAGAAATACAACCTTACATAAAAGTGCAAACTCCAACTGCAAGCTTGAAAGTGTTGTATGAACTAAGTGATATTATGGTTAAATATATGCTGTGGTGAAAAGTGATGGGATGTACCAATTATGGTTAAGATAAGAATTGCAATACATTTATTTGACAGGTGCTGTTGTCCAAGGCGACTTACATTTTTTACTTTTACATGGTTTTCAGTGTCTCAAGGCTACATCAACATGTGGACAAGAGGAGATTGGGATTGAGCCACCAGCCTTGCGATTAACGGCCACCGGTGTACAGCCTGCAGAGATCGACTGCAAGTCAATATAATGTCCTCAGAACAGAAGTACAGTACAGTCTCTAAACATGGCATATATCCAAGCTTATTAACACATACAAGGTCATGTATTGGTGACATAGTATCCAATATGTCATGTCATACTTTAACATAGGTGAAGATGTAGCGCTGTTGTTGTTCAGGTACAATAAATACAATATCTGCTCTTTTGGTGCGGGTTGTTCAGAGATAAATTGTTGATATTTAAAGGTATACAAACAAGCTAAAAACATTACTGTGCAAAGAGGCAGTGAAGACAAATAGAGAATGTGTGCTATCTTCACCTAGATGTTCTGTGGCTTTCCTGTACATTTAACACCCAGTGTTGCTGCTTCAGTAGTGTTTAATGTAGTAGTATTCCCACAAAGGCATAGAAAACACTTTGCATGAATGCGCCAAGTGTTCCCAATGCCTTGTAGGCCTCAATAATATATTAATGCACTAGTGCAGAACAGATGCATAGTAGCCTAACAGTATGTATTTATAATACATAACAGCGTCCAGAGTAAGAAGTGGCAGCTGGTGCTGGTTTTCCCAGTAGAATCATAACTGGCAATGCCACATTCATGTCTGTTTTTCTCCACTTCAAAGACAGTAGTATTCTGTATTATCTTGTATTTAATTCCAATTGGGTGTAAAAGCTTTCTTAATAGTTGGAACAATTTGATAGTTTACTAAATCTAGCTGCAAACTGCATCTGAAAAGCATTTCTAGTGTTTTTTTTTTTATTAGATTTTCAGAAAAAGCTCAGCCACTGTTGGATAACAGAACACTAACACATGACAACAAAGCTCTTCACGTATGATCTTCTTACTTTGAGATATGCCATTCCCAAAATTAGCAAATGGCCAGAACAATGGACAGAATTGTCCTCATCTGGTCTAAAATCATTTCAGTGCCACAGCTCATCCTGCAACATTGAAGAAGAGGAATTTCTTGTCATTGTTCTGTACAGGGGTCAAAGAAGCATTATAGCTTTGTTAGCTTTGCACTTTAGCCAGTCTCTGCTAATCCCTCAGTCTCTACCTTTGCCACAAAGCTGCTTCTGCTCCCATTTGGCTGATTTCATTCTTTTTTTTCCCCCATCTCTAAATGTCTATGCTAGCATTAAGGAACCATCTGTGGCTGTGTTTTATTGGCCACTGGCTCAAGGCTCTGGTTTTTAAATAGAAGCAATGGAAGGGTTAGTCCCAAATGGAGCATGGACAGGCTTTGGAAATGTTTGTGCATGTGTGTAAGCATAAATGTTTGAGTGTATTAGAGGATAAATCTTTTTTAATGGATACACACTTTAAAAAAAAACAGGAATGAGTCCTCCAAGAGGATGTGATGCAAAATGAGATGGTTGTTTTTGTGCAAGCCTTCACTCTGGACTAATTGACCTCACCAGCTACAGCATGTAAAACCCAGCTTAGTCCATAGCATGCTTTAATATTCCATTGTACTCGCACTACCTTTAGTATTCTGTTTTTTATTCTCTTTGTGATAGAGAGGGATGGTAGACTACACATATGACCAATTACAGTTCTTGTGAATGTAGCCAATCTGGCAGCACAGTAGTGGGGCCAACATAAGGCACTCCAGCCAAACAAAAAAGCCAGCAAAAAAGCTAAACCAGGGCATTACCTCTGCACATCTTCATCTGGCAAAGCAATGACAAATTCACTAACAAAGACGGCGTCATTTGGGCAGTATAAAGTGCAGTTTATTCGGGTTTGTGAAAAGATTCTGGTAGTATAGGATTAAGGATGTGTGAGGAGGGATGATAAGGGGCGGAGGAGAGGGATGAAGGGGTCGAGCAACTGAGATGAATGGGAGAGAGGGGTTAAGCACATGTTTATATGTGTGCACAAGTGATTGAATTAGAGAGGCACAGACACAGATGTTTTGACATCTGATAATCCTTTAAATGCATTAATCTGTTACTCCAACTGGAGTCTCAATGTTACCTTGAACAGCACAACCCCAATGCAGAAATTTTATCGGAGTGCTGTTTTTGGTCTGAATGCCCGCCATATCCCCCTTTACCAGAAATTGAGCTAACCAGCATGTCTTTTAAGTTCTTGAGGAAACCAATACTGACATTGGGCAAAACATACACATACAATACATACGTACATTTTTACCAGTGCATGTTGTGTCCTTCTGGGCTGGAGTGACGGGTCATGTGACAGGAAATATGTTGACATGGTGAGTCTGCTGATGAGAACAGAAAAGTGGGACACAAAACTGAGAACCGTAAAGGAAATAACTCTGTTCGGTTGGGGCCAAGTGATAGACGGCACAACATTTCTTCCGGTGACATTTTCAGTCTGGATGAGAGAAAAGAAAATACAGGGAGAAAGAAATGTAAATACAAAACATTGCTGCAGTTCGGCTCCTTGTGTCATGATGGGCCTGGGTAGTTGGTCTTCCTTTGCTCGACTTTCACGCAGGAAATAATTGGTGTGACCTCTGGGAGTCTAACACACATCAATTATCTGTGATTTTGTGTCAGAGCCGACTTGTTACTGCCTGACTGAGGCAAAGGTCAGAGAGGCAGCTGATTGTGCAGGTAGGACCCATTCTGTGGCGTAGGTGGTATGTCTGAGCTGTGAAACTAAAAAGGGTTGCAAAATAAGATATTAGTTTTGCGGTCAGAATTGGATTAAAACATGTTCTCTGTAATCACAACACGTCTTTGGTTTCATTTCAAAAAGAATAGGAAATTTGCTGATTGTGGTGGCATGGAATGTAATTCACAGATGTACAGATACAACTGGAAGATGAATTGCACAATATGTTGCTGTAAAAAATAGAACAGGGAGTTAGAAGTGACAACACAGCACAAGCAAAATGGTCTACATTAAAGATGGTGTTGAATTTTCATTTATATGTTCTCTGAAATACAATTGGTTTAATGCATGGTGTAAGAAAAACACAATTATCAACTGATCTGCAGTTTGTTCCTATTTGTTTTGATCCAAAAAGGAAATAGCTTACTGTGGTTGCTCTATAGAGGCAGAGAGATTAATTAATTTAATTCCTAATCTGTATGAGATAAAGAATACAAATCACAATTCATCATAATGATATACTGTATCATTACCATTATATTTAGAGCAAATCCTGTACAGGTTATTTTTAAGCAGGTAGTGATTCTGACAGCCCTTTAACCTGATTGCACAAAGATAAAATACACTGATCGCTGCACTATAATGCAGCTCTGATTGCTAAAAGCCAAGGCATGGTTTTGACTGAGGCAGTAAAAACTCCACTGGGCATCATCAGCCATCGGCCTCTCCCAGTGGCCCATAAACTCCCCTGTATTCCTGTCACTGGCTTCAAGTCTTATTTGTCGCCATTCCCCCCAGGGACCAGAGTCATGGAAGGAAGCCTGGCTGAGACCAGAATCAAGGTCTTCACCATCCTGCTGTGACCTCCTGTCAGATCCTGTGCTCTGAAGCCATTGTGTCAACTGAGAGCTTTGGAAACTGGTGAGTCTATGATTATGTGTGTAATTAATGTTGAATGTATGTAGTGTATTGTATTGCATGTGTTAGCTGTTGAAATTGCTCTAAATGTGACTGACTGGATTTGAACAGTAGTTTTGAACAGCACAGTTTGAACAGCTCTGATTGTTGGCACAGAAGGCTAAATAGCTACAAAGGCAAAGCACTCGTCACCTGAATGACCACAAAGAGATTTCTTTTCACCATTCTAGCTTCACTTGTCCTTGTTTAGTCATTAATCACACTGTTTGCTTCTTTATATACAGACAACTGCAGGATGCCAAGAACAGCTCTTTGTGTTCTTTAAAAGGATGTTTTTTAGTCACGCTAGCAGCATGGCTCTATGGATGGCTTTGTTGGCCTGATGGTCTTTCTGTCTGTTGGGGGTCACGCCACTTTGGTCCAGGCTGAAATAGGCTGAAGTACTGGATGGATTGCCATGATACAGACATTCATCTAGCACCATCATCAGGTCCACATCCAATAATTTCCATTATGACCAAATACATTTAAAACAGCCTCAGCTGGGATTTGTGTTTTTGTTCAAATTAGCAAATGTTAGCATGCAAACACAATAAACTAAGAAAGTTACCAAGATTACATTGACATTACCTGTCAAACAACAGCATGTGTGCATGCTGACATTAGCTTTTAGCTCAAACGCCGTCAGCCACAGAGCCGCTAGGCCAGGCTATAATGTTTATACGTATATTTTATCCTGTTTGTAAATATCATGGTAAATACATGAGAAATAAACAAAGACATAAATAGAGTCAATATTTTGATTTGACCAGCTTTATTGTTTACAATTAAGCCCCTGGATACTAAGAACTTGTTAGTTATGTTGACAAATAGGGCGGTATCGGGTGATTGGTTGGCGGAAAGCGGCGCTGAACGGACGGTCGAAGAACGTGAGAACGAAAGCGTGTGAACTGGAGAGGAGAACCGCGCGCGTGGTGGGTACCATGTAAAGTCCCCACGCGCCGCCGCCCGCCGGGTGTAGCCAACTAACCTATCAGCACAACTCAGACCCCCCCCACCGCTATTCTTCCGCTATCCCAGCTAATGCTCTAGTAAGCCAAGCCCAAGGTAAGGATAGCCACCCAGGCTGCAACCCTAACCTTTGCCTCTTGGCTTCACTTCCCACCGTTCCATTTGATTTATTTCACTAACAAGCTCGCTACTAAAACACAATTATCAAAACACCATCTCCAAAAGCGTTGCAGACTCTTAGCTTTGAGCCGCTCTTTTGACTTGCATTTCAAACTGCCAATAAGACTTGATCTCCTTTATTTCTCAATCTCTTGGTGTTTCTCCTCTGTTGTTTTCTGCCAACTACTAATTTTTCTGTTTTGGGACTTATAATTTAACTGTTAGTTATGTTTTTACTTGCTAATGGTGATGTGAATAATATAATCTATCATAATCTCTCATGGATTTGGGACTATGAGTAAGCGTCCCAAATATAGCACAACAAAGAACTGATTATGCGCTTGAGTGGGTTGTCTCCAACTCTACACTGAGGGAGCTGGTGAATAAGAAACAAAAATGAAATCTTAACACTAGTCCACAACATCGTTTTATATTACGACCAGCAATTTTTGGGTTAAAAATACATCTTGCTGAAACATGAAGCTGCTGTCTTCCATGCTCACCTAATTAGGGAGGTCTAGTATATGTATATGTCTCCTCTCTCTTCCAAGGATGCTGCCAGTCAATATTTTAGCTCTCTGACCGAAACCCAACTATTGATTAGATGCGACCACGCGTCACATAACTCATTGCGCTTTATATTTTAACTTATTGTTTGGTGGTGCTTCCTCCATTGCGATTGTGTTGAAACTTTTACCTCTGATGGAGTCGCGCCCTCTGCCTTTCACGAACCGATCAGTCCGCGGCCATTCCCGCAAAACGCGTCAGTAAAGTGAGCCCCTCGTGTCAACTCATGCGTCACGTTCATTGGGTTTTTTTTCAATCGTGCGGTATTGTGGCTTCTCTTAGCAAGGTAACGTGGAGATCTTTTTTCTGCTCCGAGTCTCACCACCGAGACTCTCTGTGGTAAACAGAACATAGATATGTGACATTAAGAAGCCGATGTTCACTCACTTGACAAGAAGAAGAATCTGATTCTGAAGGACAACAGCTTAAGAGCAACTCTGTGACACGCCTGTATTTTTATTTATGCGCAGCCTCAGTTGCTTAATCTATTTATAATGAAAGTGTGTTTTCTCTGCCCACATTGAAACTCATGTAAACAGGAGGAAGGCATGAGGTGCGGGTTTTTCATTATATTATATTTTTAGAGCACCAACGCTCGCTTCGCTTTTATATATATTTATCTATCTCTGTGTGTGTGCTTATATTTCTCTTGTAACACCGTCAGATCCAGGCGAGTGATATGTACCTATTTATACCCTAACATATGAGAGATGATATAGTTAAATTTAATATTGCAGAAAACAGCTGATTCTGACATTTTTTTAATTCTCCTGATTGTTTCTAAAACATTAACATGTTTTCTATTTCTCCTGCTATTTTTCACTGTAATACTCTTTAAGAGTGTTTCCTTGGTATGAGTTATGGGAATCTTGTTGTAACGACGTAAGTTTCTGCTTATTTTTAGTTAGGGTTTCGAAAGAGATTCCCACGTTTAGAACATCACTATTTCACGACATTAGTAAACGATTGCACCCACAATGCCGCAAAATTTGTACCTACGGGTTTGTTTTTTACAGTGAGTACGTAGAATCAGAACAATTTAGTGCCAAAATGTAATTAATTTACAAATATCCAGTTAAATGATAATAGGATTTATCTTATTGTTTTGGAACTTGATAATTGTAATTAATTATATTAAAACTCGCTAGTATCTAATTTGTATATGATTATTAGCGCAAAGTTCGCTTTCCATTTTAAATCTTATTTATTATAAATAATGATTAATACCACTGTTACGCCCGCAATATCCCCCATAAATATAAAACTGCATATGTCACTAAGGAATGGATTTTTCACCATTCACCTCTTATCCTCGAGTCTTATATAGTTGGCTCCTCTGAAAGCTACTAATGTGATTGAAATTTTACCCTTGATAACTATAAATGTGCTTTCAGCCCTTCACTCCAACGGACCACCCTAATTGGAAGTCCGAATTAATATTTTTACAATAATCCCCAATTTAAATACACAGCTAAACACCGGAATCCTTACCATAGTAAAAATTGATTCAAAAAACCTGATATCCAAGCTGGCACAGTATTCAGATCCCACAGTGCAATAGGTAAACGCACTTAAGGCTAACAATTTTTTTATCCACAGCTGGCGGGATCCAGGAGTGATGATACAGACATCATAAAAGATCCGCTGGTATCTTTTTGCTTATAGTGTGTGATGGACTTTCCCTGTCAAATCTAGTCGTGGTGTGTGTATACATCGTATGCCATATGTACCACAAGCAATGCCACTTTGGAGTCCTTCTGAGTCAACACTCATCTCCTGCGTTTACTGCAAATGCTTTTAAAAAAGTCAAGCCTACTGATGTACCCGAGCAGTCTAGAATAATGAAATGTGAAGAGGTTGTTTTTGAGAGAACAAGATGACCAGGTTTTTGGGGTAGTGGAGAAGATTAAACAAATTAGAAGTATATCAAGCTCAAACAATTGTCCGGAAATAGCAGGACCTATTGGTTAGACAATTTAGAAAACATCCTAACTTAAACCATTCATTCAGGTGCCAGGCAATCCTAATCCAGAGGATCGGTATTAAGGAGGAATGAGGGTCGGGCCCGGCTACAATATAAATTAAGCAGGCATTGTAATTTGTTTCCTGATCCTACACTGCTGCTTGTGTTGACGTTGGAAGTTGACTCTGCCCCAAGCATGCAGAGGTATTGCAGCATTGGTGTCAGTACATTTAGGGAGTTTAAAAATAATAAGGTGGATTTGGTAATCTCACTCGAAATAGAATAAATGTAGTATATTGGTGTCTACCTCTGTCCAATCCAACGCAACTGCTTCTGCCATTAAATAGACTTTTATGATGAGGTAGGATATAGGTTTTTACTTCTCTATAACTACACAAAGTTTTGCTTGTGCCTCTTTTTCTCTAAACTATGTATAATATTATCTATTACTATTATCTTATGTTATGCAATATACTCCCGTTTGCCTACCAACAGGACAATGACTTAGCCAAATTTGTCCATATCACTTTTCTGTGGGTTTGCCAACAAACTGTTATCCATATTCTAAAAAAAGAAACCAAACTCAGCAAAAAATGACCAAATCCAGAAAAGAAAATTAAAAGATAAATTTTATCATTCAATTAAAATAATACCAGTTTTGATTTGTGTTAAAATCCAGAAAGTAGTAAAGTGTATATATATTACTAGTCATACGATGTTGTAACTTTTCAATATAGTTTTCTACTAATATTTGGTATTGTTTTTGACTGCGAGACCTTTGTATCATAAATCTCTAGTATTTAATATACTCCCTCTTTATTGATTATTGAAAATTTTTTATATAAGATCCGCAGCCATTTGTGATAATGTTATTTCCCAAAACACATAGTAGCCTCAATACGTTAGAATAATATAATTCAAACTACCCATTAATCTCGGACCAAAGAGAACATCTTAGAAATACTAGCCAGAACCTATATTTCAATCTGATCTAATTGGATTTATAAACTTCTGACATCTTCTTACGTATTCTTCTATGCTCATCCCCTTGATCTGTAACTTTTTGTGATTTATTCAAAACCTAACTTTAAATACCAGATATTTTACTCCATTGGTATAATTATCAAGTTCTGCCGTGTGGTTTGTAAATATAAATCCTACAAATGTGGTTCAAATAAGCGAACACTGTCTGCTTGGCTCCGGCTCGTCTGTAGCAATTAACCAGCACACGACTAATCAGATTACTGCCTAACTTCGCAGCAGTGACCCTGCTTTTCAGGGGCGATTTACAAGAAGGCATCCAAACTAATATAATTTAATCTGCACTCAATTTTGAGCTGTCTGGGGCTTTTAACTCTGGAACGGAAGTATCTTGGGGAGGATCAATCAGTTACTGTTTCTTACGGATAAAAAAACAAATTGGAAGAATCACCTGAGGCTCTGCTGAAAACTGATGGACACATTTTATCTCTATTTTCTGATTTAATAACTAAGACTATAATCAGTTAATCAAGAAAATTAGCAATCCTACTTCAGACATACCAAGTAAGTTAAAAGCCTTAAAAGGGTTTTTGTGTAGTCGTCAGATAGTATAGTTGAATGGTTAAGACATCTAGTCATATAAACCACCGTACTGAGGATACATTTTGGCAAACTTTCTTCCCCGTCTTCGTCTTTGCCTTCTAGTGCCTAAAAAAGCAAAAAAATCGAACCTGTTGTAAAAAAGGTGTGGTGT
>NW_023339740.1:10250203-10253665 GCF_004916995.1 Morone saxatilis | reverse complement strand
AATTATGGAGTCCTTCTTGTCTTTCTTTAGGAGTTAGGAGCCCAGCATATGGTGACACAAGGCTCTGATCTGTAGTGTAGCTCTAACAACATGCCCTTCAACTTTTGTTTCTATGGTTAATGAGCTGCCAAGCTTACTCTTACACAGCATGCAGTTAATCAATGTTGTCAGGGACGTTGATGAGCAGGTGCAGACATTACGCATAAACAGGACTATTTCCTTAATTAGTCCAGGCCACAGTCACACCAGTGTTCATGGAACAGAGTGAAAGGTCCCTTCCTTTCTGTGAAATGCTGCTACTAATTCTGACATGCCAATATCTCCTGTTTTGTTTCCCTAATTGTGTGAAACTTTATCTTCTTCTCCTAAGAGGAAGTGAGGGCATTAAACGGCTTTGATTGTGTGTGTGTGTGGTGTGTGTGGTGTTGTGTGAGAAGAGAGAGAGAGAGAGACCATCTGTTTATCAGCTGGACCATCACATGACTTAGTGCTCTGCTACAGTCATTCTTTGCCCTTCATTTCAATCCATTAATGAATGCAAACAAATGCATACTTACCTCTAGAACCGATGTGGAATATAAATGCATTCTGGGCTGCTGTGGCAATTAAGCTAAATGAGCTCAACATTTTTTAATATATGTGGTTATATCGTGTAATAGACGACACAATTACTCACCACATTGTAAAGCAAATGCTGTGGGAAAGCTCAAATAGATGTCTATTAAGGTGTTTGATTACGTGTGATTAAACACTCTCTCATGTGCGGTGCTCAGCATTATCGTCGCTGCTCGTCGACATCCGTGGTCGCGGCCGGACGGACATGCTCAGTGTCCGACACAGCCGTCACCGCCGTCCCTGGTCTGGAATGTACAGCGTGGGGGGCTCGCGTCGTGTAACGCCGGTTCGGCCCTTCCATCACTCTCCTCTTCTTCGACGTCTTCGATGCATCAGTCCGTATTGGGCTTCGTGGAAAGAATGCTCAGGGAGAGGGAGAGAGCAGTAGGAAGCTGTGCACATCAGTGTAAGTTATTCTGCTCGCGTGGGTTCATTTGCAAGACATAATCAGAATACGATGCCGAGGTTCGCCTGCCACGCATTCTTCGGTGGGTTCGTAGCGCTGCGATTCTTGAGGGCTTTTACAATCAGACTGTCGCTCCTTTGGTGCCTTTCAGGCTGGGCGCTCGCTCACGTATTGTATAAAACAGCAGAGACGCCAGAAGTTACAAAGCTGGTCATTCCTTGCACCTTACTCTAAGTGCGTAGATCCTCGTCTCTCTGCTGGAGAAAGTGTCAAGTGAACAGGACTCACTTCATTACCAGTTCAGTTTGAAATGTTTGCCTCAAAGTGCTCGAAGAGAGGTCTAATGGAAGAGTGATCAATGAGCAAGAACTCGCCCTGCTTTGGAGAAAAGTGGTTACTGTAGTCTGCAGAAATGTATTGATTGAGAAAGAGAGAGAGAGAGAAATGCTTTGGAATAGATCCACATTGTGCTTCTGCAATAGCAGCCTTCTAACCCACTAATGATTATTTTACTGCAGAGCTAAGTTAGGGTTATTAAATTTGAGATCAATTAAAACTGTTGCCAACAAATTCATAGCACTAATTTTTATACTCAACTTCAATTCAGGTTACTCTCACACCCAGTGTCTTTAAACTGCATGAAGGTAAATGTCGACCTTTTAAGAAATACTAGTACTAATACTAGTTTCTCCCTGGCCTTCACCTCCCAGGGACGAGAGCGATCAAATGTGACAGGTGGAAACAGGCCTATAATAAAGCAATGACCCTGTGGTCCTCCCGCTGCATTAGCTTGACTAAATCTTGTTTGATGTCTCAGTACACTTTATATGCCTTCCTGTGATTTTCAATCTATAGACAGCAGTGTATATTGTCTGTGTGTTGTCTTAGTAGTTTGTGGATGTAATAATGTTGTTACATTACAACAAGACTAATCTCAGCATATCTTTAGTCTTTTCCAAGCTGAATTTAGATTGACTGACATGATAAAAGAGGTGGCAGCAAGAACAAGAGCAAAGTGTTTGGCCTAGTTAGGATACACAAAGAGCTGTCCGTGGTGCTGAATCCATTTCATATCTCTCCATCTTTTACTCTCTTTCAGTTCACGTCAGTCTGTGCTTTATTGGCACGACATACAGACTCTATACAGTGCTGAAGCAGAGGGTGACAAAATGAATTACATTCCCTGCACAGAAAGAGCAGTCTGATAAGAACAGATGGGAAGATCTACAGAGTTGTTTTGTATTCAGTATGCTTGCCTGTTTCCCTTAATGTGAGACAACAATCAACACATCTTGCAGAAAAAAACTGGACTGAATAAATATTTCTCTCTCTCTCTCTCTCTCTCTCTCTTTCTCTCAATTCACTTCACTCCACATATTTCTTTTTGGCTTTACAGGAAATAAGGTTGGCCAAGCAGCCCATAATGTTGACAGTGAGCTAAAATATAAGACAAAATATTTAGAGATACTCTCCTTTCTTTCAGGTTGTTTGCCTCCTCAACTATAAATCATGCTGTATTTTTGCTGAATATTTTAAAATGCTATATATTTTCATGTATTGTTTCCTACAGTAACAGACAGCCATTGTTTTCCATTAATTTCTTCAGTGAATCAGTAATCTATTAACACTCTTAAAACTAGTTTATGTTGAGTAATCCATTGCAGTGAAGATCAGTTACATTATCATTACTGTGTGTGGTAATGAATTTTTACGTGCAGATACATAATGATAATGACACTTCAAACAATATTAAAGGGGCACACCATTGATTTTACACATACAGGGCAGTTTATTTGTCATGAGGAGTACTATTCAGCTTATGAAAGAAATCTATAAAATATCTTCTGTGGCTCAGGAGGAGCGCTAACAAGCCTGAGAAAATAATCTTGTGAATGTCATCAGGGTTATCACAGCTTGAGCTTGGAGACAAAAAAAAATCCTAACAGAGAGTTGGTGTTACAAACGGTGGAGCTTGGTTATGGAGTTTGAAAGATACGGTCATTTACCCAAACAAAAAAATGCTATTGAACTGCATTATGGGTAAAGCAGAATCGTTTATGGAGCTTGATTCATACTAGAGACTACAACTCGAGTTCCACATTTCTGTGAAAGCGCAGTGCTAAATCAGTGGAGTTAACCTTTAATGCAGACTTAATGTTTTCTGTCATGGATTACAGGACTCAAGCAAGTTTTGCCAATGGATTTCCAATCACATGGAAATGAATGGGAGCCAATGGCTGCCTCAAACAGTTGACAGCCAAATATCTAAAACAAAAACACAGTTTGTAAAATGGTTAGCTGATGTAAAGCAGAACAAAAATTTAACAAAATTATATTTTTAACAGAAGTGGATACAGATGACTACAAATGAATGACTGGTAGCAAACACTCTGAAGCACTCTCTCTCTCTGTGTGTGTGTGTGTCTCTCTCCCTCTCTCTC
>NW_023339740.1:10242162-10250103 GCF_004916995.1 Morone saxatilis | reverse complement strand
CCCTCTCTCTCTGGAGTTTGTTGGTTGCAGCAGTATCTCAGTAACCGGCTCGGCGGACAGACAGAGGCAGTCCTCCTCTCTACCTACCTGCCTAGCTATCTGTCTGCCTCCCCGTCGGTCTGTCTGTCTGTCGCCTCCAAACGTTAAGGTGAATATAAAGCTAAGCTAATGGAGACCGCTGTGGACCGGGGCTCTTGCTTTTCTCCCCGCCGGAGACACACAAACTCAGCGGACGTATAAGGCGACTGATACCGACTGTCAACGGAAAACGCCGCCGCCGTTTATCACAGCGACGCTAGTCTGTGTTTTCTTCTTCTTTTCTATCAACACATCTTTAAAAAAAAAAAAAAAACAGATGCCCTGCTCGGGAAGTTACGGACAAAACACGGATAAATCCTCCAAGTCGTCTTCTCCAATTTCCAAGAGGCGCTCTCACCGGAAGGTAAACCCGCTCCGCACCAACCAAAACTGTTGAATCGCTGCTCGATGTTTGTGTCTACATATCGCCCACTGAATGAATGCATGTGTGTTTTTACATATGAAGTCAATTGCGTTAGACAGGAGTGAACATTTTTCGCCCAAAGTGGGTGGGAAGGTGACTCATGCTGATTCAAACGCTGTTTTGGAGTCAGTATTTACGCTGCGCCTTTGCGGGGTTTGAAACAGGCTATTTCTTGAAAGATTGTCACGGTGCAGTCTCACAGTGCAGGTGTCTGTGTGGTTAAACACATCAACAGTGGGCGAGCAGTCCGTGTGATTTTGTGATGCGTGTCTGAAATGATGCGGCTCCTCCTCCACGCTTTTCTCAGCAATATAATGTTTGACAGGTAAAGAAATGCGTAATGGAGCTTTTGGAGTCCTGACTAGTGTTGGACCAGTTGACATTGTGACTTGTCAGATTGATTTAATGACATGTTAATGACATGTTAATCACAGACTACAGGATCAATTCTCTGCCTGTGTGTGCAAATGTAGGACTGGGCATTTAGGAGAGAGAGAGACAGAGAGATTGGCACTTACAGAGGTGATATGGTGTTTTCAGTTTCCAAAATGTAGTTCATTTTTGCTCATATGGTCTCACTAGACGCAATATATTTATGACTTTTCCTCTGTGTATTTCTAATAAGTAATATTTATCAACATAATAAGAGACCTCCTCAGAGTTGAATGTATTTTAAAGCTATATTTCAGTCATTGTCCAGCAAAATAACATCTGAAAGATCAGAGGAATAGGACCTTGCTGTCCACCTCAGTGTCAAGTGGCCCTGAGGAAACTGGAGAGACTTGTTATGTCTCTCTTTCTTCAACATCAAGAGACATCATTTTATTGGTGAAAACCACTGCAACCCGGACACTCGTAAGGGTTATGAATCAAGCAGGTTTGTCTGAATTTTCACGCTGAGAACTATGACAACAAGAACTGTTATGTGTTTTATGAGGGATGACAAACAATATATATTTAGTGGAAGATTAGTTTTTCTGCAAATAATGATAAATCTGAGGGTCTTTCAAGCGATAAAAGAAGAGAAATTGCTGCCGCAGCCACTGGAGCATCCTAACATTTAGAGCGCTTCCAGAGATGATGATTTAGCTCAGATTTCTAGTCCCATATTTACAAGGTCAGTTACTCCACAAACTCAAATGAATCACCCATGCAGCTCTGTCCACTCAGCAGTCACTTTCCCACAGCATGGCTGCGCAGGGCTAGCTCGCAACACTGAAGATAGAGAAGATATTATCTGAAAAAAGAACCTGAAATATTGACAAAAAAAACTGATAAACATAAACTGAGTAGTATGAATAATAAGAAGAATATGGCTGTGTCTGCTTGGTGCTTTAAAGATCCAGCTGTGCTCGGCCATGGATACTAATCAAGATAAATGAATAGTATTTTTCCCAACAGTTTAATCAAATTAACTCCAGTGCATAGATGACATGAGACAAGTTGTAATCGCTCGATGTACTACAACCTGCTTGGATCCTTTAGTAGGTTGCAGTGTCTTTCATTCCATCAAATTAACAATGGATTTAGGTCTAGCTACCCTTTTAGCACAGCTTTTTGAGTGACCTAAAAAGCCAGCTAACTGCTGCGTTAGTGGCCTCAATTTGCTTCAACTGCAAAAACAAAAAGACAAAAAAAGTAGTAGGATATGCTAACTCACAGCCATTTATGTCCATCTTCCCTCTCTTGTTCTCTCGCTCTCTTGTCCACTTTCACACACTTTACCTCTCTCTCCCTCCTGCTAGTATGCACTCACTCAAACTGTGTCTCATCGCATCTCATCACTCTCAGCAGCACTCTGCCCTCTCTGCTTGTCTCCGTCACACATGCACACACATACACACACACACACACACACACACACAAAGAAGCATACCAGCCCACAGCCATGTTGGATATTATTTGATAAAATCTGTGATCTTTGCACTTACGTCTCATATGCATCATTTTACGTCACAGTTTGGGTCTGTTTTCTTGGTTCATGTGACATTCCTGCACTTCTTTTTGAGCTGTTGTTTGACTACAGTAGATGACGACCTGTTTGACCTTAGAACAAGGTTATCTGTTTGTTTAAGTCTATTACGAATGACTGCATTTCACGTGACATATATCGTATGGACCAAAAAAAAAAAATCATCAGAATAAAGCTTCCAAACCCCAGCGGTATTCCAAGGGTAGGTCATTTCTATTTTCTCTATTTGCGCAGTGGCTTCGTTTTAGAGGGATGGTATATTGCAGAGGGCCATTTATAATGTATAGAGCAGTCCTGTATTAAATATCTGCAGAGTCGGAGGTGTGTATTCCACTGCTCAGTCAGGGGGCTAGATTACACCATATTGCATCAATGAAGGGATGAGGGCAATATGGGGAAATGGGAAAAAATCTTCTTGTGTTTCTGCAGAGAGTTCACCAGGGTGCTACAGTAGGACTTTTTGGAGTGTGTGGGCTCAGGCATAATTAATATTTAAGAGGCTGCTATAATGTTGCTGCAGTAAATATGAGTTATTATGTAGACGTCTTATAGAAAATGTTAAAGACAAAAAGTTACGGTTGCTGAAGTTCAAGGATGAAAACATAAAAGGAAGGTCTGTGATCATGTATCAACAGACTCTGAAGCTGCAGAAACAGATAAAGTAGCAGAAGTCTATATTTAAACGGCCTCACTAGAGAGATAAGATGTCGTCATTCCCCCCCGTTGGAAACTGTGTCTGCACAAGAAACCAAATCTTTCATATCTCTGTGTCCTTTTCCGACTTGTTCTCAGTAAAGCTTTTTAGAAATAGATCACAGTTTCGTTCCTGTTTACAACATTGTTACAGGTTGTTTTGGATGAAGACAAGAGTGTGCGCCTGTTTGCATATGAGAGCCAAAAATACATCACATTTGTTTATTTACCTTCCATAGCGGTTGACATGTATAACCAGCAATGTCAAGAAGACTGAGTAATTTACACACTTAAAATGTCAGACAACCCCCTCTTTTGCTCTTTGAGTTCTTTGCAGTTCTGTTGCACACTGGAAGACAAGCAAACTTTCCCTTTTAAAAGCTAGTTGAGATGAAAGAAAATCAACAAGGGCATTGTCAGTAAACTGGATTATGCTAAGCAAAAGCTCAAAGTCCCTATCAGTCATTTGTTTAGGAATTTGCTAGGATTGCCATGAAGGATAATGAAACTGAATAAAAGCGATGTTTTCATTTTCATTCAAATTAAGTTGTGGCACAATTCACACCCATCTGCTGATTACTGAGTGTAACAGTCATGAAACTGTGTGTAATTTTAGAAAATGATCAAGTGAGTGTCACTTCTGCAGTTTTGCTTACTTTTTTCTCACTCGCTCTTACCTGTCAGACGTTCTCATTTCAGCTCCCGTAGGCACAGATTCGCTGATCCTATCTTTATTTAAAACCAAGGATTTGAAAAGAGGTTGTGCTCCCCCTCCCCTGAAATCAAAGCAGTGTAGTGGAGATGTAGCTGACATGAGGTAAGACACTTTTGACATCAATTAAAGCTTTCTTAAACCCAAGACTATCCGCTCTAATTAAACCTTACGTCTCTCTTCCCTGAAGGGGGTGCCAAACCCTCTTTTCACCTGCCCTGCAGCTAATAGTCATGCTAGCTGTGCTGTGCTGGGATACTAGGGTTGGCACAGGTTCAGGCTGGCAAGGGGGAGCTTTTACCACTGAGGCTGTTGTCATTCTGCACACAAGACGTGCTGCTATGGTTGGTGTGACGCTATGAAACACTCATTAACACTGCAAAAAGAATCTCTTTAATACACCTACAAGTCAAGGATTTGAGGAGGAATTACAACCCACTTCTTCCATTCTGCAAGGTTACATTTTCTTTACATTTTCGTCCTGCATTGTTATTTTGAATTCCAGACATGGCAATCTTTAGTTTGGAAGGCACAGTGCTGTAATGCTAATCAGTACATTGAAATGTCAGTTGATGCAATATCGCATGAGGATTCTGGTCAGACATGGAAGAAGATTCACCGTGTACAAAGTTTGCATACTGACTTGTCAAATGTTTATCTGGTGCCTGTTTGAAATGCATTCAAAAAAGTATCCACTAAAGATTCTTCACACTGTGGCTCTCCACATTTTCTATTCTGCAAAAAAAGTTTGTGGAACATAAAGGATAATTATGCACTTTTACAAAGATCAGCTAATGACCATATAAAGTTATGCAAAACACCCACCTAAGGTCAACAATGGTATACCTGGTAGAAATTAAAACCATTCTCCGGTTCTCATTTCAGTGCCAGCTAGAGAAGTGTGTGTGTGTGTGTGTGTGTGTGTGAGTGTTTGTGTGTGTGGGTGTTTGTGTGTTTGTGTGCGTTGATTCATCCAGACTCAGCAAATAGAAACATATTAAGATGTGTGTGTCAGGTGGTTACACTATTTGTGTTAACAAGGGCCATCCATTGGATAGCTTAAAGCGATCAACAGAACACATACCCAGAGCAATGTAACAAGTTTTAGGCACCTGGATTGAATTTGTGTGTGCAGCAGCAATTATTTTTCAGTAGTGATCATCAGGAGGCCTTTTCTTTTTTACCTGCTTTGACTTGAGAAGATCTGTTTTCCTTGGGGAGATTAACTGACTGTAACCTAACATAGTGTGAGAGCAAACAGCCTTGACTTAAGGAGACCAATGGAGTGTGTAATGCTGTTATGATGGATCCACCTTAGGTTTATGTTTGTGTGTCTGCAATGCTATCGATTGTCTGTGTGTGTGTGTGATGTGTTGTGTGTGTGTCTCTGTGTGTGTGTGTGTGTGTGGTGTTGTGTGTGTGTATGTGTCTGTATGAGCTGTGGATTGTGTCTGATTGTAATGCAGAAGCCCTTTGAAGTGTTGTAAGATTTATTTTTCTCAGAGTAAAATTATTTCCCAGTCCCATCAGCCAAATGTTGAAGAGACTTCCTTAAACCAAACTCATCTATTCAGGTATATTGCTGTCACTTTTTAGTTCTACTGTCTTATCTTTTATTGGCTGAAAGATTGCAGAAACTCTTTGTACTTTGTATGTTGTTTCAGCAATTGAGCATTATTAGATATTAGACATTAAAAAAACAAGAAAAAAGTGATTCCCTCGACATAAAGTACAATACTGAAACACCCTTGCTTTGAATCTGGCTGGGGACTTTTGTTGCATGCCATATCCGTGTTTCTCTCCCCTCGTTTGGTCTGCCTCTACATCGTGAGCAGTCCCATTAAAGGTGAAAATTCCCCCCCAAGAAACTCACACTCCCAATTATTTTAGAATAAAAGTAGTCCAAATCAAATGAGTTGTACTGGAACAAAATACTTCTTTGGTTGTGCCAAAGCAGTGGCAATGGTTGAATTAAAATAAGATGTACAGTAACAATGTAATATTTAAAGTTCTACTGGCAGTATTAAAAAGAGCTGGTTGTCTTTTGTACCATACACAATGTTCTTTTTTTATACTGCGCATCCAAAAAATGTTTTTCTTCTACCCTTCTTACCCTCGTTTTTTCCTCAGATTCTTTCTGCATCTGCCTTTTTTTCCTCCCCCTAATCCTGCCCCCCACCTCCCACCAGCAGCCACCTACCAAACCACCGAGCCGCTGCATCTTCCTCCTTTTCCACTGAGCCACCTCATAACAAGGCTGTTCCACACTCAGGCCTGCATTAAGATGCAAACCCCTCTCTCTCCTGCTCTTTCTCAGTGGCCTTAATCCTTTCCTCCTCTCTGCTATGAATGATAGCCTCAGCAACAAGCCCCCTGTCTCTGGCAGGCACAGGCCCATTGCTAAACATAATGGTGAGAAAATGGCCGCAGTCAAAAGATCTGTCTCGGTGAGGAGAGGTCAAGTTGTCAGCTGGTCAATCATAATGGTGTGAGCATAGACCTGGCAGAGAGAAAAGGTCTCTGTCAGGCCAACAGCAGAGAATGTGGACATTAGATACAATCCTCTGTTTTAGGTTTACCCTGAGTAGCTCAGATTATGATACACATTAGTGAAGTTACGTGATTAGGTGCTGTGGCTGACTGCATATCGAGTCTGTACCAAATGTGCAAGGTGTGTGGGTCTGTGTCCCTCAGCTGTCACTATATTAACAATAAGAAAAGCTCTGTATGTGGGTATTTGTTTGTGTACTTCTGCTCCTCTAACCTGCAGCTGCTTTAAGCTAAAGAGAATGTGGCTTATATGTTTGAGGTAAATTATTATTATTAATATGAACAATTCCATCAAAATACAAAACATTAATTCCTGGAATACAAAACAATTGCTTTTATACAAATACATTTACTTATAATATTAAAATGTGCTTTTTTGCTGTCTTGCTACGAGCTGAAGCTACAGCCAGTTAGCTTAGCTTTAAGACTGGAAACAGAGGGAACAGCTAGACTGGCTCTGTCCCAAAGTAACTAAATCTGCCTTCCAGCACCTCTAAAGCTTGCTAATTAACACATTTATATCTCATTTATTTAATCCGTACAAAAACCAATTTGCAAAAACGACAATTCTCTTCTGGTTGCCTTGGCAACTGGTCTTGGCCTATAGTAAATGGGGAATTTTAACAGGTAAATTTGTGGCATTGACCAATAGGGGATGCTGTCGTAGCTGGTTAGCTGTGTTGCACTTTCCACTTTTATTTAACCCTCTACTGTCAGAGTGTAAAACCAAAAAAGGGAGCATGTTTGCAGACAGTTATGAAATAGGAGACAATGGCATAAGCCAAATGTCTGAACAATGTGTGAACAAGTTTCTGTTCATGACCGGGCTAACAGCGTGCTAACTGACAATTTGCAAGCGTGTTACCTTAGAGAGCTTTTCCCCACCTCTTCAATAGGTCTTTATTGAATAAAATGATGAGCAATAAAGAACAAAATGCATGGGGGAAAGTCAATGTCAGTATGAGAAAATACAAAAAAGCTTTGGGAGCTATTATGATTGACAAGCACTAACATGTTCCCAGTTGGCTAGTGTATTAATGGCTAGTATGCCAGCTACAGTAGTTCACCAACTGCCTGTGAGTAGTTAAGGGTCTTGGACCAAATATTCTAAAAAGACTTGCAGATTTTTGCTCTGCCACTTTCTGGTGTGACCTTAGTGTCTTTAAACAAGATTCTGAATCCCTACCAGCTCCAGGGTCAAACCAGCAACATTTAGATTTACCCACGTAAGTCTGTGTTTATCTAATAGCTTCAAATATTCACATTCACATCACATTGACATGTTTTTTTTAATCAGTTTTCATGATGTCAGCCATCTATGCTGCACCTTTATCAGCACAGGGCTTTTACCACCAGAGGCACGGAGCGCTTTCCAAGACAACTTTACCTGCCTGACAACGAAAATCAAGCGCTCCTGCTGGAACTGAAAGCAACAGAGGGGAGGAAAAAAGCAAGGGGTCGAGAAAGAAGGGAGATGGGGGTCAAGATAGGCTAGATATGAGAAAAGGGGGG
>NW_023339740.1:10241942-10242062 GCF_004916995.1 Morone saxatilis | reverse complement strand
CTGATAATGTGTCTGTCAAACTTTGAAACACAACACACAGGCCCTGACCTCTTCTTACACTAGGAAAAAATCCTGGGTTGTGCTCAAATTAATCAGGACTTGACCTCAACATCCCCCAGT
>NW_023339740.1:10227603-10241909 GCF_004916995.1 Morone saxatilis | reverse complement strand
ATCGGTAAAATGCTTTTAAACACTTTTATAGCTCTCTTATTGCTCTCCATTGCCCACAGAAATAACCACTCTCCCTCTATTCATCCTGCTGTAACACTGCTGTTTTGTGTGTGTGTGTGTGTACACTTTAATGTCCCTGTGGACATTGAAACATATATAATACAATAACTGTAATTAGTGTGTTACTAAATGCATATCTATTACAGCCACAAGCATATACTCCAAATTTAGACTGAATAAGTAAGAACCAGAATAAATGTTAGCACTCAGTGAAGATCTAAGAAGCTGCAACTTAATTAAGCACTCGTCCAATATAGGGCTCTAAGCAGTAGCGGAACCTGCCAGCTGCTTTATCGTGTCTGAGTGCTTTCATTTGTACAAAGTGATGCAAGAGTCTTTTTCTTTTCCTATTTTTGGTGGCGTTTGATGACGTTTGAGCTGTAGTTTCTGGTTATCCAAGGTGGCTTTCACTGCCCTACAGAGAGGAAGAGGAAGATCCACCTGTTCATTAATGTTTAGAACAGCTGAAGACATATTGTGTATAGCACTCAACATTAGCAAGTAGCAAAACAGGAGTGTATTTATATCAAAATTTCATGGATTATTACTTTAGCAAAATACAGTGCATGCTGGGGTAAACCACGATGCATAATTGCACTGTTACAGCAGGCTGATTTTCTGTCACTAATGGTATATTAACTGATACAGAACATTCACCACAGGAGAAATATCACAGTGTGGCGCACATTAATGGCACTGGAAAGACTAAAGGAACCAAGCTGCAAAAGAATACAGAGTGTGGTTTCCCTAATTGCCTGACATGATGCTGCTTTTGGTTGCTCTCTGCTGTTTGCTGTTCATACAGTCATCAAGTCATACAGTATGTTCAGCTGCCTGCATGTCTGCACGCTGCGTATATATTGGTATGGTGTCATTTGTATCATTGCTAGTCCGAGCAATATATTTGGCTCAAAAGGGAGACTTACCCAGTCTTACTGCTTTTATGTTTCTATTTTTGCCTAATGCTTTTATTCTTTATTATTCTAATGCTAATTTATCTATTGTGTTCTTTTCGTCTATTTTGATTTTTCAATTTGTCTTTGCATTTGTGAAGCACTTTTATATTCCCTGCGTTTGAAATAGAAATAAACCTGACATGGCTTTCAATATGAGTTGTTTTGGAGTAATTACTGGAGTTCTCTGCAGCACAGACCTGCAGGTGACTCATAACGGATATCAGAGAGAGGAAGAACAGGGAAGGAGCAAAGCGAGGACTGTGGAGATGAAAAGACAGACACGGAAACTGCCAGGTTCAGATGCCAGCTCCAGACAAACAAGCGAGCAATGATGAGTGTTAAAGCTCAGGAGACACAAACATATACCTAATGTGGTATATTAATAAATGTATAAATTAGGGCCATGCCATTAGGGCCATGCCTTTGATCTGTAACTACAAAGAGAGTTTGTTTCCCCACGCAACTGATGTCAGGATCTCATCCTCTCATGTATTGTTCTCTGTCAGTGTCAGTCAAGCCTTTTTCTTTTTATAATGACTTTTCTGTGCTCGCCCACCAAAATACCATCCTCAAGAGATTAAAAGTTGATGCCCCTTTAAATTTCTGTCAAATAGTCTGCAGGATGCCTGACAGTAAAACAAGGTCATCATAGGCTTCAACTGTGTAGCAGTGTTTATATATTGTATGCTCCATACGCATATATTTTGTTTGTGTGTGTGTGTGTGTGCATTCCTGTATACTTATTGTCCATATCTCGGTGTGTATCAGCATGTCTATTTGCAGGGTTTAACTGAAAATAACCACTTCACACATCATTAATCATTAATGTAATACTTTGTTGACAATGAAAACAAAGGCAGAACAAAGATACCAGTGGCCCTTGAGTAGTCAGTGCACTGTAATAATAATTTTTCATTTGAAAATGACATGATAGTGGATTGGCAGTGTTGGTCTGTCGGTTGGTCCTCCCCTTCAGTCCAGACTGAAATATCTCTCAACAAGTAGAGGATTGGTTGCCATAAAATGAAGATATTCATGGTGTCCAGAAGATTAATCCCAATGACTTTGGGGATCCCCTGACTTATCTGTCTCTACCAGCAGGTTTTTACTTATCCTGTAAAATAACTGGCATACGTACATTCATGGTTAATAATAAATCAAATAAATAAATCCTAATGTAATTTTTGGCAGCGCTTATGAACTAATTTGCTAATGCTAACATGCTAACATGCTAAACTAAAGCGGTGAAGCACTGAAGTAGAGCTTCACAGATCTGCTACTGTGGATGTAGATGTAAATGATAATTCAATACTGAAACCTTGTCACTCATTATACATACACATAGACAGTAATACATCTGTGATAAGAAATTATCGGCCAGTATATCAGATATGGTTCGCCTTTATCATTTACTTTTAGAAATAGATAAAAATTATTGTCACATTGCTGTAAAAGAGGACATGATGTCCTACTTTCGAACCAGCCTTCAATATAGCATTCATATCTGTGTCTTTAAAGCAAACAATAAGACTTAAATATTAGGCTTCTGGTGTGGCCTTAAAATGCTTTTCATACATAAAGTGATAAGTACAGTACAGTGTAAGGAAATACCTTGACTTCTTTGATGTCATGCTTCTTTTTATAATACTTTCTCAGTAACCCTTACAGCCTCCCAACGAGTGTTTATCCAGTCACAGAAGATTAACAAGGTTATCTGTGCCAGTCAAATCATACGCAGATTGATTGAACGGCCTGAAGCGACCTTGGCTTATCTGAGGAGAGTGCAGCTAATTATATCATCCTTTTTTTTTTGCAACGTCACAGTAACTTAGCACTGGAGAGCTAATTCATGCTAACCTTCCTCGCTCGCTCTTGTCAGGCTGAGTCATTGACAACCTGTCAGGGCATTTGAGAAGTTGTGAAGGGAGGAATAAGCCCTCTTGGCACTCGAGCACTTATCATATTACACCAGCTTTTTACAGCACCAATGACAGATTTTTGCAACAAGGATAAAATATTTCAATACAGTATTTTCAGATTCAGATAGAAGCAATCATCCATTTCTTTAATAGGAACCATCTTTGTCCTGATACATTACTGGCACCTGTACTTAATGTTTTTGTTGTAATAACAGCATATAATTATAAATTGTTTATTGTTATACTGGATAATGTGTTATATATATAATATATATATATAAATATTAATATATATTTATATTAATAATTGAAACAGTTCAAATGCAGGTTCTGTTGGGATTTCAGAAGTATGCAAACTGTAATTGATGTTTTAGTTTAACAATGTATTAAACACTGTGAAAACAAAGCCTTAAGCAGAGAGGAAGATAGAACATATTCATGAACATACTGCATAAAACCATAATTTGCAAAAAATCATGTTAATGAGATGATGCTATTTATGTAGTGAATCTGTGGAGGCAGTGAGCGTACCTTAACCAGGGTTGGGTTAAGGCTCACCACGGTGACAGTGTAAGAGGGCAGTCATATAACTGGAGGATAAATGTTGTCACTGAGATCAGCCAGTGAATTCTAAAAATGGATAACTAGTGAACTGATGTCAGAGTTAGAGCTACAGTATGTGGTGGTTAAAATTTGGCCTGCTGAATTCTGCATTGTGGCAGGAGAGGAAATGATTCATTTACCGTAATAACATTCTCTACAGTCTACACTAACAAGCAGTTGACCACAACTCTTACCAGTCTAACTGTCAAAGATTTAGGAAGTCATGTCCTTTACCTGGTTTCAACCACAACTTTATTAGGGTTTATATTGACACAAGATGATTTTGCACAATGCATTACCGACTGAATACCCTCTTTCACGAGTAAGTCAATAACAGAATATAACAAGTTCGCAAAACATCCAAATTACTGAGCAAACGACTGAACCAGGTACCACTGTCTGTACGCACAGGGTAGTGTCACTTTGTTATTTAGATGATAGTCAGTTGTGAAGATCTTGGACTCACTGCATAAAATCCAAGCATTTAAAACTCGATCAAATTATGAATGGGATTTTGTGAAAGCACACTGTGGATTGTACAATAAGCTGGCACGCATACATGAATCTGGGGAACTAGTGGAAGCAAACAAGTCACCATTAATGTGGTGGCGTCTCCCAACAATACGCGAACATTTGAAAGAACAGTACAATTTTTTTGACTTTCACTGTTTACTTACTGTGTAATGTTACTTGTGGTTTGCTTTTTCTCTATTTCTGGCTATTGTCGCAACAAATGTCTAAATAATATATACAATGAGAATAACGCTGAGATCGGCATCCATATAAGCTATCTTTATTAGTAACTGGGGGCCAATGCCCCACGTCGTCAGTTCAACTACCCATGCTGCAGTCGCTCTCCCACGTGGTCCACATCTTGCTTTATTTCTGTTGTATTTCAAATAGACATGAACTAATGTACAACACTGTATACAGCCCATTGCTAGTCCGGCAATAAATTCTGCATTACACTGCATGCGCTTTGGCTCAGTGTACCTAATAAAGTAGCAACTGAAAGTGCATTCCTCTACATGTCTAAGATGATTTGTTGCCTTTGCTTTTTAAAAACACACTAATGTGCTGTCATGAAATCCGCTACACTCTAAATAGCACATTATATGTGCAGGAGAAAAAAATATCACTATTGGGCATATCATTAACCTTTTAAGTGCTGTATGATCTATGCTTGTGGCATGTGGTCGACAATAACAATGCACCCTGGAAGCTGTAATTTTAAACAGGCTTCATTGATCACTCTGATAAAGAGGCCCATTTAAAGTGAATTAGTCCATATAGTCCCATAAAATATGTTCATTCTTTCTGCATATGACTGCAAGACATTTTCAATATTATTAATGTCATGTCAACCTATTCTTTGTTACCATGTCATATGAATGAAGTAACCTCTATATTAAGCACCCATGACCTGATTTTATTCTGCGCTCAATGTATGTGTGGGCTTTACAGGCGTACCAGCTGCATACAGCCAGCTTGAATCTGGCCCATATAAGTTAATGCCATTGCAGGGCAGATTATAATAAAATCATGTTTGAACATGAGCATTTGTTTATACAATGAAATAAAAACAAACAAATGGCTTCTGGGTCAAAGGACTGTAATCGTTATAAATGCCTGTGTGCTTACGCTGAATCATTCTGCATTTCACCCATCACTGCCACCACTGCTGACAACTCATGTGATGTGAACACATTTAAAATGGGGGCAGGAATAATTGTAATTGCATTGTAAGATGTTTGTGAGTGTATTGCTGCATGACTGGTGGTCTGTGTCTACCCACCAGTCATGCCCTGTGTCTCATCAGTGGCGCCTAACATTGTTCGCTGACTGTGACAGGCTAACAAAGAAAGAGCAATGGATTGGTTGAGGGGATTGATGCTAAATACACAGGCTGTATGGGTTGCTAAGGGGCTCTAATGTCAGCATGCTAACAGTGACAATGCTAACATGTTGATGTTTGGAATTAATAATGTGTTCACCATTGCATGTTAGCATGCTAACATTTGCTAATTAGCACTAAACACAAAGTATAGCTGAGGCAGATGGGGAGGTCATTGGTTTTCAAGTTATAAAGTATTGAACGAATAAAAACCTTGACGGAATTGATGGAATAGAATAAAAGAAATAAGAAAAAGAAATACTGAATAATTTGTTGCCGAATAAAGTCACAAAGAGAAACGGCTTTTCCCAGATAACACTCGAATCAACTGTCTGCTCAGTGGAGCACTGTTACAAGAGAGCACTGGCTGTAACAGGATGGTCATTGTTGCCTTAAGGCTGTTTCATACTGACAGACATGTATCTTCCTCCTCCTGTGGTGACAAGTGCTTGTCCAGAAGTGAATTTCCCCGCAGTGATTCTCATGTAATCTTGACCTGCAGTCTTTGGCTACAGAAGCTGCACTGCCTCAAGTTATTGGATGCTGTATAAAAGGTTGTAATACTGTAAAAAATGTAATTGTGTAATGTCGGAATGAAATATTACTCCGTGGCCTGACTGCCACAAGTGCAGCATTATTGTAAGTGCCCAACAGAAAGGTAATGAACAATAAGTTCATCGCATTGAATCCCCAAAGTGGGTGTTTCAATTACTGAGCCATGCAGTTACAATGTAGTGCAGTGGAGTTTTAAGCTAATTTTAATTATATCATTAGCCTGATGGATGGTCAATACAGCAACTTAATAAAGCATACTGAAAGTTGTTTTTAATTAGTAACTCTTAGTAAAAACTGTTGGATTGTTAAGATGGTTTAAGACTTAAACCATCTTAACAAATTGACTAAAACTTTAATCATGTGACCTCTCTCGTCAGTGAAGTCTTATTTATATTATCAACATACAGAAGCTGTCTGTGGATGAAGTCTTTCTGGTTAGGACAAATGTGGTACATTAGGTCACTCCATTGTTTTAAGACTGCTATAGGCGTAGTGTTTCAGTCAATCCACTGACTTATTTAACGTCTCACAGGTCATGTCGTGTGACGAAGGTCATAAGCAGAACTCACACTCCATGACATTGCAAGTAAATACACGCGCCATCTGGACACCCACTGTGTGTGTGTCAAAGATGCTGTAAGAGAAGGTTGACCTTCACAACAACAGTACACTCTGCACTGTTAGCCGGCCACATGAGCCCATGCATATTTGATACAAAACCTCACTCGACCTCTTTGAAAGTACAACAGAAGGTACGCCTTGTAACACCCCTTCTCAAATTAGGCATATTTTGATGCTTTTGTGTACATGTCGCCTTTGTGTGATTTATTGCGGTCTTTGATGGTCTTAAGTGACAGAGTGAATCTAGGCCCTGAGTTCCTCATGCTTTAAATAGGCCAACTGCTGACCTAATTGCTAGTACTGCTGTCAGTGGAAATGGGACTGGTGCTCCGACGAGGAAGAGAGGAGAAGAGAGGAGAGGAGGAAATATAAATGCTTGAAGATGAAGAAGACAAGTAATGGAGGAAGAGAAGAAATGAAGTCCTCCACAGAAGAGGAGGGGGAAATAGAGATGGAGGTGTGGTACACGGTGGATGGCTGCCTCAGTTGTCTTGACTGTGCAAGTTGCCACATATGGTCACTGCATTCACACATATGGGTGTGCGAACACATACAAAAATAGCCAGGCTATTTCAACGCTACCTCAGTAAAATTGACTTGAGGAGGAAACTGTTCTTCAGTTAATCTTGCAGCCCTGACAGAAGGACAGATTTTGTTAGACAGAGAAAATAAAAAGAGATGTGAGAGCATGATGGTGAACCTGTACCCTCCTGGTGATGGACAGGCAGAGTCGAGTGTATGTGTGTGTTTGTGTGTGAGAGGAAGCCGGCAGAGGAAGAGAAATACGCTTGTATATTTGCATGTTTACTCATGTCCTTGCCTTGATGCATGTATGTGCATATGCGTCTGACCAGTCTGTCCCAATTTGGCTGATAGGAAGCTATCAAATGTGGATTATTTTGAAGTGTAAAGCTTTGATTTGCTCAAATCCATGCTCTGTTCTGAGCAAGCTAATGCCAGGGTGCTCTGAGGTCAGCTTCTGTCTCTTTTAATGCAATTGCTTTATTCCTCCTTTGTTCCCTCTGCACTCTCTCTGCTCCTCTCCCTCTCCTCTCTCTTTTTCTGCCCCGTCACCCCTCTTTCCCCCTCCCCTCCTGCAGCTGCCACTGTCCTTGTTTTTGACCTATATCAAGACCTGGACCATGTCCTGACAACACAAGGAACCATCAGATTTCATCTCTGAGCCAGCTCTAGCTCTAGCTCTACTTAGCCATCGGCAATATGTTGAACACGTAGGAGTTGTATGGTTTAACAAGACTGGATTACGTCATTGTTGACTCATAGCGTGACCAAAACATTAAAGTGTTTTATGGACAAACTGCTGATTCTTACATGGACTTGATTTGTGTCAATTCTCCCTCCAAAAAATGTCCTTAAAATGAAAGTTTGGAAATGATTCACCTGTCATCTTAGAGTTATTTCAGCTCCATTGCTCTAGCATTTGAAAATGGCAATAGGAGGATTATCGTGGCAGTGACAGTTGCTTAAGAGAATATATATAAACTGTTAACGCTGATGTGAGTCATGCCACCAAAATGTGTTTTTCTTCTGCAGAATATCATGCACTAGATTGCATGAGCACCACAGAACAATCTCCACTGGCATACGCTGCTATACCTGGGGACATTTATGTTAAATATGCAAGAAAAGAAAAGCACGACAAGATTCTTGGCTGAGGCTTACCAACGTTTTTGTCCCCTTTTTTTTCTCTTGACTATTTGATCTATTACAGCGGATCAGTTTGTTCTAATTCAAAAACAATTAAAGGAAGGAGGAATAATTTCTTGAGGAGAAAAGTGACGCACTCAAAGCAAACTCCACATAACAACAGAAGAGGAAGCACTCAACTTCTCAGCGTGACATCTGCAACAGGATTAGCAAATTGCTGTGACAGTCTGACATTTGAACCCTAGGGTAGAGCTAGCTGGTGAAGTCAGCCCGTTGATAGTTGGTTGTGATGGGGTCTTGACAGTGCCTGTTGGTATTATTATAAATGTTTGTGCTGCACCAACAGTATCCCTGCAAGAGCTTGTGTCACGGTTTTTACAATGAGGGCAGATTTCAGAAGGATTGGCTGTTAATCCTTCAGGGGTTGCCCATGCTGGGAGATAATAGCTCACTTCAGTTGTAGCACTGACACTGCAGACTTGAGGTAGAAGTCTGTGCTGGAGATGTGTGACAGAAGCATTCATGACCAGGTAGTGATGTTGTGTAAAGACTTGATAGATAACTGGCCAACATTTGCTGAATAATGAATTTTTTTTATTATTTGATACAGATCACAGATTTTAAATTTTATACAAATTACACCAAAGGGTTTTTTTTGTGTTGTTGTAATATTTCAGTAAAAACTAGCCGTTTCATTACCAAGGTTTAATCCAATCTATGTGCAGCAATCCCAGATCTGAAAATCTACTGGCCTTTCAAAAATGCCTGTGAGACTTGAGTGCTGACTGTTTGAGTCAGTCACAAAAGCATCTCAGCATCAGTAACCATGAATGTGCAAAGTGCTTTGCTGCAGGTCTGAGAACGACAGATAAAAGTGTGAGATTGTTGTATTGTTATTGTATTCTGAAGGGCTCTATCCTTTGCTCAATAAATATCAGCCTATTTTGTAACTGTTTTTTATGATCCCTTGCACTGGAACATTTGAAATATCAAACATAAAATTTCTGAAGTTGCTAAAAATAGTAAAAGTAGTTTTATCCTAAATGCTTTTAGTGTACTCCACAAATTCCCAAAATCCATTTGTCTGATAAGCCTGGCCTCATTCACCCTCCTTTGTCTACTCCTAAGTGTGCTAATGCAGCATACCGGCTATAGCCCTTGCTAGCAAGAACGCTATTGAGGCTGACCAGAACCTTATAGGAGCGCAGAGGTCAGTGAGAGGTCACACCGAGACTCATTCAGCTCATTAGAGCACCCTGCTACTACTGCAGTGAGCCTGTGAGTCAACTTCGTTTAGTTCATCAAAAACTGACCTCATTTGGTGACTTATGATGTGTATTTATGGAAAATGTTAGAGGTTTCAATTTGGCTGGGGAATTTTCTGGTGGCAACGAGGCAGTGACATCAGTGGCATTTCACCATGAATTACGGTATGTGTGAATAATTTGGATGTGAGACAAGGGTCACATTCAGGTCATCCCGGTTCTTCTTAAGATGTTTTCCCTCTCTTGTTCTAATTACCCGAACTGACCCATGTAGGATTTGAAGATTAGAGATGTTTATGATATTATGCAGTCATTGAAATTGGTTTGTTTATTTTTTTTTGTCCTATAGTTTTACATAATCTTCTGAACGCCTTCCGTCCATTTTTGCAGCAGCTCTTTAGCATAATCAAGTATTATTTTCTTGTCAGTTACAATCACATCACACGACTGAACGCAGCAGAAATCTGAAGTGACAGGAGGCTGAGGTGGATTGCTGAGATGAGACTTTCTGCAGGTACACATATATTTCTTAATATCCTGAGGTTAACTTTTTCCAACAGTGAGTGTCTGTGGAGATAATTCCATGTAATTATAATTTTGTGCGCCCCAGGCCCAGTTTTGTGCTTTTCATGCTAATTTAGTTTGCTCTGTTTGCATATTTTACACCTTCACAACAAACCTGGCAAAATATTCATGTGCCTTAAGTCAAAACAAGTCAAAACAAGGTTTGGCAACTTTGCATGAATTGGGGTGTACAATACAAATATATGTTGCTTTTTTTTATAAGCTTGAGCTGTGCATTTACAAGGACCAGCTTACAACACATACAGGTCTCTAGCTATATTATACATGCTAAATGGTTACATTTATTATACCTCTAATTAAAATGTTTGAATGAGTCTTACTTATCTTGACTGATAATTAAATTTGAATTATTGGTATTTGTTTTGGCCTTATGCTGATCAAGGCACCTTCATGGTAAACAAATCCTTACAAGCACACGCAGTGTTCAAGGGTCAACAACTGAGCAAAATCCCACTAATCTCACTTTGCTGTTCCAAATTTTAATTAGACTTATTATTGAAATGCAAGTGGATTTTATTGTAATAATTGTGAGATTTCATTGTTAATATCAAGCCCTGAAGGGCCTGTTAATGCGTCAGTGTGAGTTTATGTGTTTCGATTGTGAGTGCAGCTGTGTATATAGATTATCTGTGTTACATTGTCAGCTCATCCTGCCGGTATGATGTGGTCATTTCAAGATTGCTTTACATTAAGTGAAGAAGATTATTCTTCTGGCCAAGAGCAACAACTGCTTCAAACTGTCATGTCCGAGTGTCCAAACTTTACTATCCCTCTTACACATCCAATTATATTGCTCTCTCCTCATCTAGTGCTCTCTCCCCTCTTACCTCTTCCCCACTGCTTTTCCACTCTCTCTCTCCTGACTCCCTGTCTGTCGAGTGCCCTCTAATGCTCTTTATCAATGATGGGGCACAGATACAGAGTTGCTTCCATCCGTCTAGTCCTCCACAGTTAGCTTTTAGAAAACGCAATTTCTTTCAGCCACACTGCTCCCATTCAGTGTTGGCACAGGCCAGCCAGTTTTGAGAAAGTACATGTGCTCACACAGACACAAGAAAACCCTCCTACACTTCCACTGTGTGCACACCTATGAATTTTATGAGTTAGAGGAGTGTGTAGGATTTAGTGGCATCTAGTGGTAAAATGGCAGATTGACGAGCCATTTGAATACAGCTTAGCCTTTCAAGCGTGTAGGAGAAACTCCAGCAGCATTAATACTAAACTAGTTTGGTTCTGTGCTACTGTAGAAATGTGGCGGTTCAACATGGCGGCATCCATGGAAGTGGACCTGGTCTGTCTGTAGATAAAATTGTCTCGTTCTTGGGTAACAAAAACACAAAGATTCTTATTATAACTAACACTAACACTAAGTTAACAACTAGCTGGTAAACAAGTTGGTGGAGACCAAAAAAGAGCCACAAGGGGAGTGAATATTGGACTTCCATTCATCAAGTAGATAAAAAAATCTAAATTAATGTTAATGTTGCTTTGTTTCTGCTGGTACTGTAGGCTAACACATTTACCATATCAAAATGGTGATACTGTATGCCTGTTGTGTTTGCAGCTTGTTCTCCCCTTAAGTGACCAAATAAATCAATTATAGTACATAGAACAATAGTAATATATACAGTACATACTATTTAACTGTCAACGAACTGGTCGAATGGGGAAACTCTGTTCTCTGCTGGAAATTCTGAACTGAAATGCAGCAGCTTGCATCCAAGTTTTTCTGCACTAGAGGAAGTCAATGAAAGAGGCAGCTCACTGCAGGTCTTTATTTAAATAGTTTGTTAAAATGAATTTAACTTTTTTTTTTCTTCTTCTACATCTGTTGTCATTTTTTCCTTTATCTATTTTATTTTTACAATGACCCGACTGTTGACATGATGTATTCAGGCTAGTGTCACCACAGAGAGTTAAAGTTGTTTTTGCTTCCCAAGCATTCCTATGAATAAAATATAGAAAGCTGTAGATTTCAAGTCCAATCTGGTGTTGGACAGTCAGTGTGGTCCTATTCATGGTAATCATACACTGCTGTGGTTCACACAAGATCCATATGTAAGCACTTCAGCGTGTGATAAAGCCAACACAAACTCTGAGGCTCACCGCACTGGGAGCCTTGACACAGATCCAACCCTGCCTGTGGTCCTCTTGAACTCAGTATAAAATGAAGTGAAGTTTTTTATGCTGCAACATTACAAATCTACATTTACATTTAGAGTCAATGCCCTAATTTTGACAGGCAGCTGTGAATGTCTCTGCCTACGGCTGTGAGAGTGACGCATTGCAGGCCTGATTGCATCTTCCCGACACAACAACTGAGGGCCAGAGGATTTGCTACTAAAGAAGCCATGTTTCCATTTTCTGCTAATCCAAATGGCTTCCTGTTATTTAATGTTTCAGCCATATTTCCTGTTTATCTCTTGACTTGCTACTATGAAGCACAATGCTGCCACAGTGGGAATGTATTGCAAGGATTAATAGATTGTTTCCCTGTTGTCTTAATGGTCACCTACACTTCACACAGCTGAATTATGAAATCATAATATCCAGTGCCTGATCAAATTTGTTTGACACGATCACCAGCCCAGTGTCTATATGGTATAATGTCAGTGTGAAAATTGTGAATTACACAATTTACATCCAGTGCCAATATTCAGTACCAATGCAGGAAGTAGTATGATATTCATATCAGCAGTGGCCTTTTTTCAACGTTCAACCGTGCTGAAGCTCTTTCTACACTTTTAACCATGGGATTTAGCTGCCTAAATGTTACCAGGCTTGAACCGTGTGTATACAGTACGTAGATGTTGTTGGAACTAGTAACTGAGATATTTTGATAAAATCCTGAATCTGTTGTACTCTTTGGCGAGTGGTTTGGTTCAGCAGTCCTTCAGCACCTTTGTGTTCAATCACACCAACACTGTACAGTTAGCTGTCACAGTTAAATGAGTTATCTTCTCCATATTGAAAACCAAAATTTTAAAATAACAATGTATTTTATTTAAAAGAATATTCAGCTAAGACTTCTTGTGATCCGATTGTTGACGTAATGGACTGGGAAATCCATGGTAATACTAATTGTACCATGATATGCCAGGGAGCAAAAGTTATTTAACAATAAAAAAAAAATAGTACATATCTAAACTGTAGCAGCATCTGCACTTTTAGCTTTTCTCACTGTGCCTTCCTGTGATTAAGGAGGCTGAAATACACCTTTTCTTAACTATTAACCAGCATTTAAATGGAGAAAATATCTGACTGTGGTAACATGAAGTTGAAAAAGAATGTATTAGCTTGTTGCCAGTTTTACTTTGATTACAATACACACTTCTGGAATTGACATATTTCCCCCTGTGGTTGTGTTTTTAGCATATTCAGCTTAATGGACTACTGCTGGATGCACTTTATGACACTGCTGAATTGTTTAGACGTTATATGCTGCCAGTGTTCAAGAAAGCTTTAAACCCAATTTATATTGTAGGGAGAACAGATTTCTTCTACTACTCTGACCATGTCAGCACATCCCATAGATTAAGAAGAGCCGTATTTCACTGTGGAAATTAGACTTACAGATCCTCTGAAACAAAAAAGGCTTTAGAGAAATAAAGGCGGGACACATTGCTTCACATCTGATTTAATTTAATTCTCTTTTTAACAGCGTAGCTTTTCATGTTTGCCCTAAGTTCAAGAAACAGGGAGAGAGAGAGAGAGAGAGAGAGATAGAGAGAGGCAGAGAGAGGCAATAGGATATTATGCTCTTAGAGACCATCAGAATAAACAGTACCAGAATCATTGAATGCGGACATGAATCCACAGGTGACGTAGCAGAAAAAATGAAATGCTACATAGTGTAGCGTGAAACTGACTCTCACTTCAAAGACACCACAATTGCTTTTCTCCATATTCCTTATTACTACTCTTTTTAGTACCCCCCTCCCTGCTATACCCCTCTCTCTCCATAAGTATCACCTAGCAGGATGCTGTCTCCATGGCGATTCTTATGGGTCTCTTTGCCAAGGTCACCTTCACCAGAGAGAAAGAAAGTCAACCATGGAATAATGAGGAAGGAAAATAGAGAAAAATGTAAAAATTTTAAGACAAAGAGAAGGAGTGTGACTAACAAGCAGAAAATGAGAAGGGAAGAAAATGAAGGGTTTGGTGGGGGGGGGGGGGGGGA